>NW_028244580.1:0-41937 GCF_964263255.1 Lissotriton vulgaris
TGTAGTGCCAAACAGGTGTAAACCAATCTTACCATCTTTAGAGGAAAGAGCACCTGCACTTTAGCACTGATTAACAGTGGTAAAGTGCCCAGAGTCCTGAAGCCAACAAAAAAAGTGTCAGAAAAATAGTAGGAAGAAAGCAAACAGATTTGGGATAACCCTGCACAAGGGCCAGGACCAAGAGATGCGCAGAGCGGTATATCTGCATGAGTGTACCTGGTGCGGACTTAGACCTGCAATTACGGCTGTATCTACACTCACCAATTCTACCAATATCAACCAATCAAAGCATCCCTGAAGGATGGTGTCTACCTAGGCTCACTAAACACAAATCAAACCACAACACAGCTGAAACAAACCACGGCAGGACCTAACTTACTACAGTCCGGCCTCAAAGTTCCCTTGATGGGTAAAGCGACAGAGGGGCGGAGACTGACCAGTGCTGTCCGGGTCTCTATCCTCCCACATTGTCAGTGACTCTCTTCCGGCCCTCACCAGTCTTTAAAAAAAGTGTGCAGTGCCGAAAAAAGATCACTAGACATTGTTAACCACATTCACATCCCATTGGACAGAGATGACACCCGCCTCCATGGCCTTCTCCATATAGTGTCCATCAACGGATGGTGCTCAGTTGGTTTGCTTCATTCCTCACGAATTGTAAACAGATCCTCTGGCTGGATCTACTCCCACTCACCCTGAAGTCCATCAAGTATTGATACTTTCACCCAACACCCCCCGGAAATGACGTTCCTCCAAGACACCCACACTTCAAAGTTGTGTCTATGAATTCACACAACTGGACCAACATTCTTACCCTCAGCCCCACATGCAGAATATGTTCTTTGTCAGACACATGAATCTAAACTCAGCAAGGGTAGGCTTTTGGAATTGTATCCCCAGACACGTGTTTCATGATTCCTCAATCGTCAGTAGGGAAAAAAAAGCAAAGTTCATAGGTTGCAGGGCGTGCTGCCTCATCTCTCATGACCATTCCACTCACAGCATGAAGGCGCAAGCCCCCTGAGCTCGTCAGCTCCTTTTCAAACAGTTAGTGGGGTGGGAGCGCGCCAGACACGCCCCAACGTAATTACCTCTTGCATGATGGTTGCAAGAGGTAATTACGTTGTTGGGGATACGAATTGGAAACTAATAATACAGCACTGGCTATGAACACTTTGAATGGAACATTGAGTGAGAAATAATGAACTACGTGAACCATCATGCAAGAGGTAATTACGTTGGGGCGTGTCTGGCGCGCTCCCACCCCACAAACTATTTGTCAACAATATACATACACAATTTGCAAAAAAACAACACTTATATATACAAAAAATCATATGTGTAAAATTCAACATACGTTATACAGACTTTTTAGCATATACACATATATGACCAGTCCTTACCTGAAACCCAAAACACTGGGTGGAAAGTTTAAATTTTTTAACTGAATGTCTGTTGTCTCTTGCCAGTGTATGTAGCACTGGGAACAATAAATTGGAGTGTTGTCAACAAGAGAGTACTGTTATTAATGTGAAATTTCTCCTAGAACACACTGTAGGTATCTTATCCCAGACGCTGCGGTCAACGCTATTCAAACCCCAAAGTGGTTATGGGGTTTTCATCAGGACCTGGACCTGGTCGTGTCTGTTGAAAACAAACGAATGTGTGTGTTATACTCAAATAACTGCAAAAACCTAGTCCACTGTTATATCCTTATAGTTTCAACATTGTACCTAAAGTGCTTTGATCTTGTCCTTAGTGGAGATTTTCATGAGAAAACCTGTGCGGAGCCAAAATAGATCTCCGATTCCTACTAGAAGAAAGTGTGTAGCATTTATGATAAATATATGTAATCGACACTGCATGAGTAGACTAGTTAGATCGAGTGACTGAGAGTCTTGCCTTTGTCTTTTGAAAAACTCTGCTCTTCAGTAAATGTTGACTTCAAAGCCTTGTAATATAGGTTTAACCTGTTGGGTGACAAAGTGTATTTTTGAGTCATATATGGAATCCGCACCGAAGCGTGTGATCGTGGTAGCTTGATAAATGCTCAAAGGATTGCCCGCTGCGGGCGCTGGATGATTGGAGGCATCACAATATCTACGCGCGTGCCTATTCTTTCGCGTGTTGTCCGCTTATGACTCGCTTCGTGTTGTCAACCTTGAGTGTAAAGGCTTGTTGCTTGTTTTATAATTTGGCAATCTCGCCCATTTCGTTTAACCCTCTCATAAGTGTCAAATGTCATTATCAAATAGCTTCCTTTCTTGTTAACAAGATTTCTGGGTCTCCGCCTCTGGGATTCGTTGTGATGTCACTTAAAATCTTTTTCAGCCTGATTATATTCCATAAAGTGATTTACCATAGGTGCTGTAAGTATTTTGTTTTTGAGTCTAGAACAATGTTGCATGATCCTTTGCTTCACTTCTTGATTGGTTTTCCCAATGTAGATTTTCTGACCGGGCATACAATGGCGTACACCACGTTTCTGATTTTACAATTTGTAAATTCGTTATGTTGCCAATGTGTATGGGCATCTGTAAAGGTGGATCCTTCGTTGTAGAGCTACACACTGAACAATTGCCACACGTGTGGTGTCCTTGAACTAGTTTAAGGTTGAGCATAGTGTGAAGGGTGTCTGTGGTTGTTTGTTTGCATTTCTGTGGCACGTATTATATGTTGCCCAATGCTGCAGTTCTTTTTGAGGGCAAAACGTGGTGGCCCTATGTTTTGTAACAAACCTTCAATCAAATGCCAATTGTTGTTGACAATCTTTTTGAATTAATGGGTGTGAGGCCCAAATGTTGTAACACATACCAGACGTTCTGTTGGAGGTTTACACTTTTTAGTTAATAGATGTTCTCTTGGTGTGCACCACCCTCTCATCATGGAGTGCTTGAGTAGTTTGTGTTGATAGCCTCTTTCTTTCAATTTCCCAATCAACGTTTCGGCATGCAGTTCTTAATCTTCCCTTCTAGTATAGTTACATCTTATATGTAAAAATTGGCCATATGGCAAATTATCTTCCAGATTTCTGTGATGATAGCTGTTATAGTGTAGGGCATTGTTCTTATCAGTTGATTTGATCTGTAGCATCAGGATTAGACCAATTGACGATGTTTTTACTTCAACATCCAGAAATGCAAGACTTTTTCTACTGTGTGACAGACTGAATTTAATATCTGGGTTTCGGTTGCTAAGCCAGGTGTTGAATTCAGTTAGAGATGACTCATTGCCTTCCCAGATGCACCACACATCATCTATATATCGAAACCATTGCAGTATACATTCAATATGTGGATTATTGTTGTAGATGTATCAGTGTTCATATCTGGCCATGTACAGTACTGCCATTTTAGGTGCAAAGGGACAACCCATGGCAGTACCGTCGACTAGAAGGAAGAAACCATTTTCAAATGTAAATACATTTTTGCGCAAAAATAACAAGGCCAAACGGAGGATGAATTCAGTTGGTACTTCGTGTGGTCTGGGTCTTTGGTCTAAATAAAGTCCATTGATTCCAAAGCGTCCTCCTGGGGAATGCATGTGTATAAGGATGTTACGTCCAATGTTGCCAAGATGTGGCGTGTTGGATCAAAGTTGAAACCCTCAATTTTATTGATGAGTTCCATAGCATCCCATAAATAAGAAGGAACTGATGACTGGAAAGGTTTAAAACAAATGTCCACGTATTTGGAAAGAGGCTCTAAGATGGAATCACATCTGGAAACAATCGGCAGTCTGGGAGGTTTTGTGACATCTTTGGGCAAAAAATACATTACTGGAGTGCGTGGATGTTTATCAAGAACTCTGATTCTTTGGTGCCCAAAATACCCATTTCCACCCCTTCATTGACAATCTTCACTATTTCATTTTTGGATTTCTTTCGTGGGATCTTGCGGGATACAACGGTACCACAGAGGATTGAGAACAAACTTCTGCCCTCTTTGAGGTATGCTTCCTTGGACCATATAACAACGGCTCCGCCTTTATCAGCAGGCTTAATGAAAAGAGCACGCTGCCTTGTATTCTTGCCCTAACTCCTTGTTGCATGCCCGTTGTCTCTCGGGCAACCGCTCCCACCTTTCTTCCTCTTGCTGTCTGGCCTGTCTCTTTTCTTCTGAGCTATGCGCTGCTTTCATTGACAAGGCTTCATCTTCAAACTCATTCTCTGTTTCCTCCTCAGCTACCTGGGTAAACCCTGTAGTCCCACCCTCATCATCAATTCCCAGGGGACTGAAGGTCCACTCCTCTCCCGAGCTCCCTGAGTCTCTATCGAGAACCACCACAAAGTTTCCCTACACTCGTTTACCCCCACCTGAACCTGTGGGAGTGTGTGCTTTGCTTGCCTAGGAGGTGTCACGTGTTGAGCGTTGTGGACGGGGAGTTGAGCTACTTGAGACCTGACCTAGGGACTTCTGTTGTGCTGGGTGCGAGTGGGATCGCTTGCTTTAGGCTTTCTTTGTCATGGATCTAACTCTCCTTTTTTCAGTGGGGGGCTTGTCAGCTTCTTCTATTATTAGGCTTGAATATCAATAATAGTCGACCAAAAAAACAACACAAAACGGTATACACCTGTTACAACGCAACTTTTACAACTACCTACTATTACAACGCAACTTTTACAACGCATACCATTACAACGCATTGCGCTGGGGGGCGCTCTAGGATAGGGAATAAGTATAATTTACTATCCAACACCTTCCCTAGTGTCCACGGGGACTGGAGTTAGAATAGTAAATTATACTTACCGCTATCCAGCACCTCAAAGCGCTATGCGTTGTAATGGTATGCGTTGTAATGGTCGCGTTGTAATAGTAGGTAGTTGTAATGGTATGCGTTGTAACATGGTACATCCACATAAAACATGGGTAAGTTCATCACATATTATCCTCTAGCAAGAGAAGACAAGCATGGAAGACGTTCCTAAGTGAACTGGATAATCTGCCACTATCTGCTTCTAAACAAAGGTGGAATTCACAGAAACCTTTTAATAATAACCTCGAAATCAACGGCCTCTCTTGGCCACACATGAGTTATACCCAGTTTCCTGGGTCCAGGTTTTCCCTAAAGTCCGAATTACCTCCTGTGTCATGCACAGGATTTCACCCCCTGTGTCACACCCAGGGTCCAAGCACCACATATGTCCCACACTCTTTTCAAAAACTAATGGTGTTGATAAACCTGATTAGCGCTGAGGGGGACGGTGTTCAAATGGTTTACATCTTTTCTGGAGGGCCGCTGACAAACGGTCTGGGCCTCCCCGAGCTCCGCTGAGATGCCGCCTTTGGGAGTCGGAGTTCCACAGGGCTCTGTGTTGAGCCCGACTCTTTTTAATATCTTTATGACCCCTCTGGCGGCACTGGTGGAGTCTTTTGGGGCCCAGATCGTGTCCTATGCGGATGACACGCAACTGCTCTTCACGTGCAGGAAAGATCAGGCATTTGATGGAGAGAGTATCCGGGGGTGCCTGGGGATGGTCTTTGATTGGTTCCAGCCGAGCAGCCTCAAGGCCAACTCCAACAAGTCGGAGGTCTTGCTCTTTGGTTGCGCCGCAGACCCTGGATGGCGCGAGTGGTCGCCAGTGGACATGTGTCCCCCTGCTCAGCCATCTCTGGTGGCCAAAAACTTGGGAGTCAAGTTTGACAACAAACTCACGCTAAGATCACACATTCTTGGTCTGACGGGCACCTGTTTTGGCATCTTGAAGATGCTTCGGAAGTTCTTACCGCTGCTCACAGAAGAGCACAAAAAGGTCCCTGTTCAAGCCTTAATAGGCTCTAGATTGGATTATGCCAACGCCCTATATTTAGGGCTCCCGGACTATCTGGTTCAGCGGCTGCATGTGGTGCAGAACTCTGCGGCCCGCGCCATCTATGGCCTTCATAGGCGAGCGAGAGCATCTGGGTTGATACAGTCGCTTCACTGGCTGCCCATCCGGAAGCGGATTATGTTTAAAACTCTGACCTTGGTGCATAAAGCACTTTTTGGCTCGGGAGCTAGGTATCTGCAGCGAAGGCTTGCCTTTTACCGCCCGGCTCGCTCACTTCGGTCGGAATCTCTGTTCACGGCCGTGGTCCCTTGAGTGAGGAAGGCTCGCACTGAGGGTCGTTCCTTCAGTCTCCGGGCCCCCCAGTTGTGGAATTCCTTACCTTTGACTTTACACAGTATTCCCAATCTGTTCCTGTTTAGGAAGAGCCTTAAGACTTGGCTTTTTAATCTTTAGGCTATTTCTCCTTTCCTTTGTTTCTATTTTATGCTGTTATGTTTGTTTACGCTGAGCTGCCTGCATAAAGCGCCGGGACACTCTTTCTGAGTAGCCGTGCGCTATACAAATAAAAGTATAACATAACACTTCACTCAATCAGGATAGCTGTATCACGAAATTAGCGTCCTGGTAGCTATAAAGGGCGATACACTCTATTATACTATATTCACCTTAGGTAGTGGTCAGCTATCGAACAAAGGTGACTTCCTCAGGAATGCCTCCAAAGCCGCCTACGACTGACACAATTGTGACATATAAAATAGGTATTATGCCAGACCCCGTCAGTGGCAGGGCGCTCGCGTTGTCTTTTTATGCTTTCCTTGGTTTGCCATATGCCAAATGCTTTAGAAGACAATGTTTCAGGTTTGGACGTAGTCTCTTATTATAAGAAAATGGCTCTATATATACACTGCACCAAAGTGAGGAACAGTGTTATAGAGTCCAAGGGTCTCTAGAGGTTTGGCAGAGGCTAAAGTTAGATAGAACCTTACTCTCTAAAGTGGTAGCTTGGTAGAGCAGTAAGGCAGTACCAGAGGACAGTGTTAAGCATTTGATGTACACACTCAGTCAGCACATGAATTCACACACTCAAGAACTGAACTCTAGGCCAATTGTTTTATATACGAAATACACTGTTGTTTTATTTCTAGAACCAAGCAAACCTGGTACAGCTAAGCATAAAAGTACTTTTCAGAAGTAAATTACTTGTATTAACACAGTTCAAAATTGCAGTGTAACTTGTCCTGGTTTTGGTTACAGTTTTAAGTAAGCAGTTTGCAACAGATTGCAGGTATAGTACATTCAATTCAATGGGCTTTTTAGGTAAAATGCAGTTAATTACTTTTCAGATTACTTTTGCTAACACAGGACTGGATCCTAGATTCAGCCCTGGGACATTTCCTGAAAACGGGTGAGTAAATGCGAGTTGGTTAAAGGTATGATTTTTAAAGAATATTATTGCATTTCAAAAGTTGACACTTAAAAATGTTTTCACGTAGAATCACCAATGTTATCCTATGGGAGGAAATTCACTTAGCAAGTAAGTTATGTTATCAATACTTTTTCTTACTCATTGCTGGATCCTGGATTCAGCACTGGGACAGTTCCTGACAACAGTTGAGAAAATGCGTTTCTGATGGATACATCTGCCAGTGGATTCCTCACCTTGTGAATATCCCCCGCCGTCAGAAACGTTCGGAAAATTCTTTTGTAGCACGCTGGCGTGGACGATGTCACGGGAGCACGGCATTGCAGCCGACTCTGCTGACGTCACCGACTCGATAATAGGCCTACGTCGGCGTGATGACATCAGTTCCCTTTTTTCCACGTCGTCGACGCTAACGGTTTCGAGGGATTTTCTGTAGCGTTTATAGTAACTTTGTTACTATTGTGGGTTTCTGTATCTTTTCCAGTGTCACTGTCTCCTGTAGTGATGTCGACAAAGAAGACTGGTTTTAAGCCGTGCGGTGAATGCGGGCAGATGATGTCCATCACGGACCCGCATGATGATTGTATATGGTGCCTTAGTTCGGATCACGACGTCCAGGGTTGTCATTCCTGCAAGAAAATGAACCCAAAAGCTGTTTGTGAACGTCAGGCGAAGCTCCTGGTTGCCAAATTAAAAGGAAAAGAGGCCAAAAAGAGATCGAGATCGAGGCAGTCGAAGTCAAGGTCGAGGTCCCGGTCGCGGTCGGCTTTGAAGTCGCCATCGGGGCATGCTTCCAGATCAATGAAGAAGAAACATAAGAAGAGGAAGCATGGATCAAGGCACCATTCGGGAAAGGAGTCGGATTTGAGAGCGAAGTCGTCTGGTAGACGGCATCGAAAGGATGTGGTATCTCCTTATCCGGAAAAGGATCTGGAAGGTGAGGCCTTTCCCTTGGAGTCGCTGACGCATTCACCGGCTCCGGTGTCGAATCTCTCTCCGGCTCCGTCTCAGTCTCCAGTACAGGAGGAGGAAGAGGTTCCAGTTCCTCAGGACTCGACGACTCCGGCTGATGAACTCCATCCACTCAGGATCCCCCACAGACCCATGCCCTCACCACATCTTCAACAAAGCTGATTCCATCATAGCACCACACCTCCGAGACGTCATCAACTGCTCCCTTAACTCCGCCACCTTCCCGGAAAGCTGGAAACACGCCGAACTAAGCGCCCTTCTGAAAAAACCCACAGCGGACCCCACCGAACTCAAAAACTACCGCCCCATCTCGCTCCTTCCATTCCCGGCCGAAGTAATCGAGAAAGCTGTCAACAACCAGCTTGCTGCCTTCCTCGAAACCAACAAATCCCTCGACTCCTCACAATCTGGCTTCCGAGCCAAACACAGCACTGAGACCGCACTCATCGCAGCAACAGGCGACATTCGAACTTTACTGGACAATGGAGACACAGTCGCCCTCATCCTCCTCGACCTCTCCGCAGCCTTCGACACAGTTTGTCATAGCACCTTAATACAACGCCTCAGAAACATCGGAATCCAAGGAAAAGCACTGAAATGGATCACCTCGTTCCTTGCCGGAAGAACTCAGAGAGTCCGCCTTCCACCATTCAAGTCAGAGGCCACTGAAGTTATCTGTGGCGTGCCACAAGGGTCTTCACTCAGTCCCACCCTCTTCAACGTATACATGAGCCCCCTCGCGGCCATCGCACGCCAACACAACCTCAACATCATCTCCTACGCTGATGACACTCAACTGATCCTCTCACTCACCAAAGACCCTACCACCGCCAAAACAAACCTACATGAAGGAATGAAAGAAGTAGCTGATTGGATGAAGCACAGCCGTCTGAAACTGAATTCCGACAAAACAGAAGTCCTTATCTTAGGAACCTCCCCCTCTGCCTGGGACGACTCCTGGTGGCCAGAGTCCCATGGAAAAGCACCCATCCTGACAGACCACGCACGGAACCTGGGTGTCATCCTGGACTCCTCACTCTCGATGACCAGACAAGTCAACGCCGTCTCATCATCGTGCTTCAATATTCTTCGCATGCTCAAAAAAACTTTTTGCTGGATCCCCTCCGAAACTAGAAAAACGGTCACCCACGCACTGGTTACAAGCCGCCTGGACTACGGAAACACCCTATACGCCGGCACCACCGCAAAACTCCAGAAAAAACTCCAACGCATCCAGAACGCATCAACCAGACTCATACTAGACATCCCGCGTAACGACCACATTTCTGGTCACCTGAAAAACCTCCACTGGCTTCCCGTCAATAAGAGGATAACATTCCGCCTCCTAACCCACGCACACAAAGCACTTTACGAACTTGGACCCGAATGCCTCAACACACGACTTTCCTTCTACACCCCCCCCGCCAGCTACGCTCCTCCAACCAAGCCCTTGCTGCTATACCTCGCATCAACAAAACCACCATGGGAGGAAGATCCTTCTCCTACCTGGCGGCTAAAACCTGGAACTCACTTCCCACCCACCTTCGCCTCACTCAGAACCACCTAGCCTTCAGAAAGCAACTTAAAACATGGATATTCGACAAGTAACTCCCCACCCTTCTCCAAGCACCTTGAGACCCTCTGGGTATGTAGCGCGCTATACAAATTAACTGAATTGAATTGAATTGAACCCGAGGAACAAGAGGAGTTGATTCCGGTACCGCCTCCCTGAGAGCAGCCGGTGGGTTTGTATCCTCCTTTTCCGGGGCTGGGTCCAGGACAAGACCCTTCGCATTCCTTAAATGCTATGTATGATGTTTATACGAGAGCCATGTACCCCTCTGGAGCACCGGCTAGTCCCATGGGTCCGTTGGCATACAATTTGGGAGTTCCCCAAGCTTATGCTCCGGCGCCGTTCTTGCCGTCTATGCCAGCGCCGACACCACCTTGACATCTCTCGGCGCCGCCGAGGTCATCGACGCCGTTTCCTGCGTCACCGGCTCCGGACCGACCCCCATCTTCGTCATGATCTTCCAACTCGGAGTTCGACTCTGGCTCCTTTGGAGTCGATTCCGGATCCGACGATGTCGCTTCGGAAGGTCTGGGTCGTAAGGTTCGGAAGGTCGGAGAGGTCGTGGCGTGAAGCCCAGCGCCTTTTATAGGAGCAGAGTCATAGGGAAGCTGAGTTTGAAGAGGGTGAGCTTCAAGAAACGGAGGATTATTTTCAAGATTTAAGAGAGGCAAGTGGTCTTGAGCTGTCCCTTGATTGGGATTTAGCCTCTGTGTCGGATGCTCCTTCTAAAGATGTGGCTCCCTACCATGTTGTTATCAAGAAGGCAGCGGATCTGCTGAATTTGACTCTGCCCACTGCTGAATATAAATCAAATATTCTGACTGAAGTCATCCATTCTCCCTCATCTTTTGTTGAACCTATACTTCCTTTTACTGATGCTCTAACGGATCCTATCCTGGAGGTGTGGAGTAGGCCTCTTGCGGCTCCTGCGGTTTCTAAGGCCGTTGCGAGGCGTTATAGAGTGGCTCCTGGTGACCCAGACGTTTTGTCCTCTCCTCCTTTGCCAGAGAGTTTAGTGGTACAGGCTGCCTGCTCTAAAAGATCTGCAGGTGCTTTTCCCCAGGTACCTGTTGATATGGATTCAAAAAAGCAGGACCAATCTGCAAAAAAAGTATTTTCATCAGGAAGTATGGCCCTTAAATCTACGAATGCCACTTGCCTACTGGGTAGTTATATCCATGCCTTGATGGATACTGTAAAGCAATTGTCTCCTAAACTTCCTGAAGAGGACAGAAAAGATTTTAATGAAGTGCTTGCTGACACTCTGGCTGCTGGTCGGCAGGTCATACAGAGCAGAATGGACACAGCGGATTCAGTGGCTAGAGTCATGGGGTCTTCGATTGCCACCAGAAGAGCTGCCTGGTTGAAGACTTCCGAGTTCTCTGCAGATGTTCAGGCTGCTTTAATGGATTTGCCCTTTGATGGCTCAGGCCTTTTTGGTAAAAAAGCTGATTCTGCATTGGAGAGGTTCAAAGACAGCAGGGCAACAGCCAGGTCTTTGGGCTTGCAAACTAGAGGATCTGTGAGCAAAAGGTACAGGGGCTTTGGAAGATCTTCTTTTCGTGCCTATAAGCAGTCACAACAACAGCAGCAGCAGCAACAAAATCTGTTGTATAAATCATACAGGGGCAGACAAAGAGCTCGTCCTCCAGGACGTCGGGTATCTTCCTCCTCCTCTTACTCTTCCTCTACCCACCCCCCTCCTACTACAGCAAAGCAGCCCTAGATCCGCCATTCCGGATCACGCGGGTCCTGTGGGGGCCGGCTTACCTATTTTCTACGGGATTGGGAATTGGTTACATCACATCTTTGGGTTCTCAATCTTGTAGAGAATGGGTATGCTCTTCCCCTTCGGGAAATTCCCCCAAATTACCCTCCTTGCCAAGGGTTTTGCATGGAGGACCATCTGCTGCTCCTGCAGGAGGAAGTCCTGGCACTGTTAATAAAGGTGCGATAGAGGTGGTTCTGGAGCAGGAAAGGGGTCAGAGATGCTACTCCCGGTATTTCCTGATTCCCAAGAAGGATGGCAGACTTCGTCCAATCCTGGATCTCAGGATCTTAAACCTTTACCTGAAGCAGGAAAAGTTCAAGATGCTCACCCTTGCACAGGTTCTTCAAGTGCTGCTGGAAGAGGACTGGATGGTGTCGATCGACTTGCAGGATGCTTATTTCCATATTCCCATTCTGAAGTCGCACAGAAAGTTTCACTGTGGGATCGCAACATTACCAGTTTACGGTCCTTCTGTTTGGTCTTACTACTGCACCTCGAGTTTTCACCAAGGTGATGGCAGTGGTGGCAGCACATCTCAGAAGGTCAGGGATACCAGTATTCTCTTATCTGGACGATTGGCTGATCAAAGCGGAATCTCCAGAGAAAGTGCTCCATCATTTGCAGATCACAACTCAGTTGTTGTACAAGTTGGATTTCTCGATAAATGTGCCCAAATCTCACCTGGTGCCCTCCCAGCGCAACCTGTTCATAGGTGCTGTACTGGATACAACTGTGTGACGGGCATTCCCTCCACCTCAAAGGATTTGCGACATACAGAAAATGATTCCTTTATTTTACAATGGAGCGGTCGTTCCAGTCCTGATGGTCCTTCGTCTGCTCGGTCTGATGGCCTCCTGCATTCTGCTGGTCAACCATGCACGCTGGCACATGAGGGCACTCCAGTGGTGCCTCCGCAGGCAGTGGTATCAACACAATAGAGATCTCAGGGAGTCTGTGAGGATCTCCAGAGAAGCTGCGGCGGATCTGTCTTGGTGGAGCGTGGAGGGCAATCTGTCTCAAGGAAAGCCTTTCCATCTGCCTCCATCGGTGGCCACAGTGATAACGGATGCATCCACTCTAGGGTGCGGTGCTCATCTGGGGGATCTGGAGATCAAGGGTCTTTGGTCTCCAGAGGAATGGTTGCTTCACATCAACCTTCTAGAGTTGCGGGCAATACGTCTGGTGCTCAAGGCCTTCCTCCCTTCCTTCGCGGTCGGTCTGTTCAAGTCCTGACGGACAACACCACCGCGATGTGGTATGTCAACAAGCAGGGAGGAGTAGGGTCGCAGTGTCTGTAGAGAGGCTCTGCTTCTCTGGTCCTGAGTTCAGGACCATCAGATTTGTCTGATGGCAAATCATCTGGCCGGAGTTCTGAACGTGCGTGCAGACAGTCTCAGTCGGCAGTTCTCGGTTGACCATGAGTGGAGGCTTCATCCAGAGATAGTTTGTTACGTCTTTCGGACGTGGGGATCTCCTCAAGTGGACCTGTTGGCCACTCACGAGAATGCACACTGCCCGTCATTCTGCAGTCTCCAGTATCCAATGCAGGGGGCTTTGGGGGACGCATTTCTGTTGAGTTTGGGCTCACAACTCCTTTACGCGTTTCCTCCCATACCCTTGATTCCTCGGGTTCTGAGGAAGATTCGCCAAGACCGGGCCCAAGTTATAGTGATCGCCCCAGATTGGCCAAGAAGGGTGTGGTACACGGATCTTCTCCACCTCTCCTCGTGCCCGCCGCTCCGTCTCCCTCTTAGGGCAGATCTCCTCTCTCAGATGGAGGGGCAGGTTCTACACACCCACCTCCAGACCTTACACCTTCAAGCTTGGAGATTGAACGGGGCAGCCTGAATTCCTTTTCTCTCCCTCATGATGTGGTGGATGTCATCCTATCGGCCAGGCGTGATTCCACCAAGTCAATCTATTCTTACAGATGGTCTAAATGTGTTACTTGGTGTGGGGAGAAGTCCATTGACCCTTTGAAGTCCATTGACCCTCGATTATCTAACATACTTCAGTTTGCTCTTTTCCTGGCTCAGCAAGGGTTTGCTGTAGCTACAGTCAAAGGTTATCTTTCGGCTTTGTCTGCATTTCTCTGCCTGCCGGATCAGCCGTCCTTATTTAAATCTCCTGAGGTTCTAAGGTTTTTAAAGGGCCTTACAAATAAATGTCCTCCTCCCTTTATTGTGCCTCAATGGGACTTGAATCTTGTGCTTACTTTTCTGATGAGTTCTCCTTTCGAACCTTTGCACAAGTGTCCCTTGAGACTTTTATCTTTCAAGACGGTCTTCCTGGTTGCAATTACCTCGGCAAGGAGGGTAAGTGAGCTTCAAGCTCTTAGTTCAAAGCCCCCATTCTTGACCATTCATGCTGAACGAATGGTTCTCAGGACCAGGGCTGCTTTTCTGCCTAAGGTGGTAACTCCCTTCCATCTAGGACAGTCTATTACCCTCCCTATCTTCTATCCTCCCCCTCACCCTTCCAAGGAGGAGGAGAGACTTCACATCCTAGACCCTAAGAGAGCGGTGAGCTTCTACCTGGACAGGACCAGAGAATTCAGAGTGGAGCCAGAAGAAGCAAAGCAGTGCACAAGCGCACACTTTTGAGATGGATTATCCTATGCATTAGGATCTGCTACGACCTGGCGGGTAAGGAACCTCCAGAGGGTATAAGAGCTCACTCTACTAGAGCAAAGTCATCAACATCTGCTTTGTCTAGGGGTGTAACTGTAGAGGACATTTGTAGAGCGGCTACTTGGGCCTCCCTCCATACTTTCGCGAAGCATTACTGCTTAGATACCGAAGTGAAGAGGAACGGCCACTTTGCGCATTCTGTCCTCCAGGATTTTCTGGTATAAGAAGAGTGGACACCCTCCTCCGGGAATGGGGACTGCTGTGGGATTCTATTCACAAGGAGGAATCCACTTGCCGATGTATCCATCAGAAAAACAAGTTACTTACCTTCGGTAATGCTTTTTCTAATGGAGACAGTATCTGCCTGTGGATTCCTCACATGCCCAACTCCCTCCCCGTTGTCAACTCTTCTATTCCTGAGATATGGCAATGCTTTAATGTATACATGTTATCTTCAAAAGAAGTGTGTTTTTGTACATGATTTGCTATGTCGTATTCACACTATGTGTGTTACCTTGATTATTTTGTACTGTGTACACTGTATATATATATATATCTATTGTTATCGGTCCGTCCGTGTGCCTCGAAGGCACGGAAAAAAGGGCGGAACTGATGTCCTCACGTTGACGTAGGCCTATTATGGAGTCGGTGACGTCAGCGGCATCGCGCCCGATGCCGTGCTCCTGTGACGTCGTCCACGCCGGCGTGCTACAAAAGAATTTTCCGAACGTTGCTGACGCAGGGGGATATTCACAATGTGAGGAATCCACAGGCAAATACTGTATCCACCAGAAAAAGCGTTACCGAAGGTAAGTTAATCAATCAATCAATCAATCAGTGACTTATATAGCGCGCTACTCACCCCGAAGGGTCTCAAGGCGCTGGGAAGAGGGGTCCGTTACTGCTCGAAAGCCAGGTCTTGAGTTGCCTCCTGAAGGAGAGGTGGTCCTGGGTCAGCCGTAGGTGGATGGGGAGGGAGTTCCATGTCTTGGCCGCCAGGTAGGAGAAGGATCTCCCTCCTGCGTTGGCTCAGCGAATGCGTGGTACGGCGGCGAGGGCAAGGCTGGCCGATCGTAGCTGGCGGGTGGGTTTGTAGAGAGTGAGGCGGCTGTTGAGGTACTTCGGGCCCATGTCGTGGAGAGCCTTGTGTGCGTGGGTGAGGAGTCTGAACGTGATCCTCTTGTTGACGGGGAGCCAGTGCAGGTCTCTCAGGTGGGTCGAGATGTGGCTGCGGCGAGAGATGTCCAGGATGAGTCGTGTGGAGGCGTTCTGTATGCGCTGGAGTCTTTTCTGTAGTTTGGCAGTGGTTCCCGCGTAGAGGGTGTTTCCGTAGTCCAGTCGGCTGGTGACGAGTGCCTGGGTGACGGTCTTCCTGGTTTCGGTGGGGATCCATCGAAAGATCTTACGGAGCATGCTCAGGGTGTTGAAGCACGATGATGATACTGCGTTGACTTGTCTGGTCATCGAGGGGGAGCAGTCCAGGATGAAGCCTAGGTTTCGTGCGTGGTCTGTTGGTTTGGGAGTGGAGCCCAGGGCAGGGGGCCACCAGGAGTCGTCCCAGGCGGCGGGCGATGATCCCAGGATGAGGACTTTTGTCTTGTCTGAGTTCAGTTTCAGGCAGATGTTCTTCATCCACTCGGCGACGTCTTTCATCCCTTCGTGAAGGCTGGCTCTGGCGGTGGCGGGGTCGTTGGTGAGGGAGAGGATCAGCTGGGTGTCGTCGGCGTAGGAGATGATGTTGAGGTTGTGTTGGCGTGTGATGGCTGCGAGGGGGGTCATGTAGACGTTGAAGAGGGTGGGGCTGAGTGAGGATCCTTGTGGTACGCCGCAGATGACTTTGGTGGCCTCGGATCTGAGCGGGGGGAGGCGGACTCTCTGGGTTCTTCCGGCGAGGAATGAGATGATCCACTCCAGAGCCTTCCCTTGAATTCCGATGTTGCTGAGGCGCTGTACTAGGGTGCGGTGGCAGACTGTGTCGAACGCCGCCGAGAGGTCCAGGAGGATGAGGGCCGCTGTTTCCCCATTGTCGAGCAGGGATCTGATGCCGTCGGTGGCTGCGATGAGGGCGGTCTCGGTGCTGTGGTTTGCTCGGAAGCCGGACTGCGAAGGGTTGAGGGATCCGTTAGTCTCGAGGAAGGCGGCAAGCTGTCCGTTGACGATCTTCTCGATGACTTTGGCCGGAAAAGGGAGGAGCGAGACGGGGCGGAAGTTCTTGAGGTCGGTGGGGTCCGCTGTTGGTTTCTTCAGGAGGGCGCTGAGCTCGGCATGCTTCCAGCTCTCCGGGAAGGTGGCGGTGTTGAAGGAGATGTTGATGATGTCCTGGAGTTGGGGTGCGATGATGGAGTTGGCTTTGTTGAAGACATGGTGGGGGCACGGGTCGGTTGGTGATCCGGAGTGGATGGTGTTCATTGTGCGGGTGGTGTCTTCGGTGCTGACCGGGGTTTAGTTGCAGTGGGTGGTGGTGGGGGCGTTGGTTCGGTGGTTGGGTGCGTGGTCTGTGCGTCGAAGCTGTCGTGTATGTCAGCGATCTTGCAGTGGAAGAAGGTGGCGAGTGAGTCGCAGAGGTCTTGCGAGGTTGTGATGTTGTTTCCGGCGTTAGGGTTGGAGAACTCTTTGACGATGCTGAAGAGTTCCTTGCTGTTGTGGGTGTTGTTGTCCAGTCGTTCTTTGAATGCTGTCCTTTTGGTGGTGCGGGTCAGCTGGTGGTGTTCGCGGGTGGCGTTCTTGATTGCAGTCATGTTTTCTGTGGTCTGGTCGTGGCGCCAGGCTTTCTCGTGGGTGCGGCAGTTTTTCTTGGATGTTTTGAGTTCGTTGGTGAACCAGGAGGCTTTCTTGCTGCCGGGTCTGCTGGGAGGGTTCTTCAGTGGTGCGAGGTCGTCGGTGCATTTGGTGAGCCACTGTGTGAAGGTGCGGGCTGCTTCGTTGGGGTTCGTTGCGCTGTCGGGAGGTTTCAGGCTGAGGGCGGTGGTGAGCTGGTCGGCGGTGATCTTGCTCCAGCTCCTGCAAGGAACCTGTTGCGGGTGGTGGTGCGTTGTGGTTTTTTTGAAGCTGAAGTGGACGCAGCTGTGATCCGTCCAGTGAAGTTCGGTGGAGTGACTAAAGGTGATGTGCTTGCTGGAGGAGAAGACTGGGTCAAGCGTGTGGCCAGCGTAGTGGGTGGGGGTGTTCACCAGTTGCTTGAGTCCGAGGTTGGCGAGGTTGTCCAGCAGGGTGGTGGTGTTGGTGTCATTGTTTTTCTCCAGGTGGAAGTTGAGGTCCCCTAGGAGGATGTAGTCAGTGGAGGGGAGGGCGTGCGGGCTGATGAAGTCCGCAATGTCTTCGCTGAATTGGGTGCGTGGTCCCGGGGGTCTGTAGATGAGTGTGCCCCTGAGGGTGGTCTTGGGGTCGGTGTGTATCTGGAAGTGGAGGTGCTCGGCGGCGGTGAAGGTGTCGTCGGAGTTGGTCATGATGCGGATGGTGTTCCTGCGGACGATGGCGATGCCTCCTCCGGTCTGGTTGACGCGGTCCTTCCGGGTGATCTTGTATCCGTCCGGGATGGCTATGGCGATGTCGGGCGCTGAGGAGGCGTTCATCCAGGTTTCCGTGAGGAAGGCGACGTCTGGTGATGTTGTGTCAAGCAGGTTCCAGAGTTCGACAGCATGTCTGTGGATGGAGCGGGTGTTGACGAGGATGCACTTGAGGTGGTTGTTGCTGGTGTCTGGCCTTTTGGGCGCGGTGCAGGTCCGGAGGCAGGTGAACTTGCAGGCTTGGCAGCTGAAGGCTCCGTGGGTGCGTTTCGGGGTGGCTCGGTAGCAGGCGGAGTTCCGGTCTGGATTGAGTGCGTGGAGGGTGGCGGCGTCGTAGGTCCGTCGTGTGGGCTGGCATCGTCGGGGGCCAGGGGTCCTGGCGCTGGGCGCGGTCCAGGCGCGGACGGGCGTAGACGGGCTTGCCTTTGGTGCGCCTTAGGCACGCCCGCTGCGCGCGTCCGCTGCGCTTCTGTGCGGCGACCTCCATAAATGTCGAAGTGGGAGAAAGGAGCAGCTGGGTGGCGGGAGCGGGGTGGTCAATGGGCGGTCGAGGGAGGGGTACAGAATACAAAAGGGGGCGTGCCGCAGGGGAGCAGCGGCGGGGATTGGGGAGGGGAAGAAACGGCGGGAACAGACACGGGGAACAAGGGCGAAGCAAAAAATACGATAGAGCACAAAGGTACCGGCACAACAATAATGGGCACAATAATATCACACTTAACCTGGCACTCAGATGGCGAGAGTGCGGGAGACACGGGCACAGGGACGCTGCTCTGGATCGAGACAGCGGCAGAGGGCTCACGGCAGCAGCGGAGGGGCCAGGAGTCTTGGGCACCCACGGGGGGAGCCGTGCGGTGTGTGGAGCGACCGGCCCTGCAAGCAACTTGTTTTTTGCTTATTCGGCTGATTTTTAAGGAATATTTGTAGTTTTCAAAAGTTGACACTTAAAAACTTTCTGGGAGAGAAAGTGTCAATGTTATCCAATGAGGAAAAATGAGTTATCGGTTTCAAGGTAAGTAATCGTTTTTTTTGAGTTAGGGTTCTGGGGTTAGCCTCAGGGGTCTCCCAGGGTCAGTTATGCACTGTTATTGCATCCTCAGCGGCACTCTGGCGGCTGGGTGCAGAGTGTTGAGACCCAATGTTATCCTATAGAGGATAGGGGGGCTCCGGCCGGTGGCAGCTGGCAAGCAGGCCACAGGGTCGTGGAAGCAAAGCTCCTAGGGTTAAGTTCAGGGCAAGTTGGGGACCAAGTTAGCACAAAGGGGGCACCCTCAGCGGCGCTAGGGCAGACGGGTGCAGGGTGCTGTTTTGAGGTCCAGTGAATTTTGCATCAAACAAGAGGTGCCACAGGGCTCCTCCCTCAGTCCCCTACTATTTAACATCTATGTTCAACCTTTGTCTGCTGTAGCAATTGTAGTGTAGTTTCTATATTCCCAATAGGCTCTGCGCATTGGAATAATATGTCATGCAGCTTAGACGTAGGACTGCGGTCGACTAGGTCTCTGCCGAATATATTAGACTTAATTGTGAGTGCCAGCTAGCTCAGAGGCCACTAGAAACTTTCTCGAATTCACAAGAAGGGATTAGTCTCTGACAACCATATAACATGACAACTTTGTTTCCCCAGAATGAAACGTATCTCTAGAGTCGCGGAAACAATAGATGGCTATTTCACTCAGTCAGTTGTGCATGCTTAGTTTCACCAGAGTTGCAGAGAAATAGAGAGACCGGCGTTTTCAATAAAAGTATTTATTGAACAGACTTATTTCTCAAGCATAAGAAATGCACTGCTACAATTGAAATGCTAGTTAAGAAGTGCAATGTATATAATACGAAAAGTATTATAAAATAGTACTGTAAGAGCATGATATGGTTTCTAAGCCATTAACATAGAATACATAAAATGCATAAAATACATACAGTGATAAAATAGTGGCTAAAAATACTCAACTGGTGCTTCTAAAATACGCCTACCCCTGTGTACCTAACCTAAGCCTAGTACGAGGGAGGAGTAAGTGTGGTGTAGCTTAAGTCTAGTAGTTTTCTGTCTGGAATCGTTCCAAGAATTCTCTAAGGGACTAATCAGCTCCGTACTTTGGTTTTAGAATGACAGAGGTCTGGAATCTCTCTCTCAGGACTCGATCTCCCAGCAACCCGCAAGGGTAGCCTGGAAACACCAGAGCTGGATTTCTCGGCAAGAGAAAAGACAGCGTCTTTTCAGTGCGTCAGTTGGAGGGTCGGCTTCCTTCGGCACTTGCAGCAGCAGGCATTGGGCAAGTAGTTAGTCGATCTGCTCCAAACCACCGTGTGTCTGTCTAGGCAAATATAGGCATATTTATACCTTGAAGATGCAGAGTTTGACGTAAGATTGGACATAATAAACGTCATTAAAGCCTCAGTTCCTTGAAAACTCCAGGAGTTCTTGGATAAATCAATATTCAAGCAGGGGGAAGTCCCTGACTGCTGAAGGCGGGTTTTTCCAAGAAATCGTTGTGGATTCTCGGAGTTTAGTGGAAGTAGCCATGCGGTATTTGGGCTGCCTAGGCTAAGACTAAATAAGGAAATGATTTCTATGCCTATATAAGGATACAGTGAATTATACCTATATATGGGGGTATGCACCTGTTACAACGCATTTTTTACTCCGCACTACCACTACAACGCAGGCATTACAACGCATACCATTACAACGCATTGCGCTGGGGGGCGCTCTAGGATAAGAGGTAAGTTTAATTTACTATCCAACACCTTCCCTAGGGTCCACGGGGACTGGAGTTAGAATAGTAAATTATACTTACCACTATCCAGCACCCCAAAGCGCTATGCGTTGTAACGGTATGCGTTGTAAATACCGCGTTGTAATGGTATGCGGAGTAAAAGTATGCGTTGTAACATCATATATCCATATATGGGCATGAAACAGGAAAATGACACTAGGGTCCTACATTCCTACATAACACCATGAGTAGGGGCTTGACCACGGTCTCATACGCTGACGACACTCAGTTAGTGTTGGCACTCTCTACTAACACCGTGCAAGACGCCCTTAAGTTTCAGGGCGACTTTGTGGCAGTGGCCGAATGGATGACTGCTAACTGCCTCCAACTGAATTCCAACAAGTCGGAGGTACTGCTGGTAGGTAGGGACCATGGTCTGTGGATTGATCTCTGGTGGCCAGCTAGTCTGGGCATGCCCCTTCCACCAAACAAGCGGTAACAAACTTAGGGGTTTGGTTAGACTCATCTTTAAACTATCGAGTCTAAACCAAAAAAACAGCAGGGACCTGCTTTGGACTTTTACAGGGGCTCAGACCACTGTTGGGCTTCTTCGATGGCTGCACACATCAGATCATCGTCCAAGCGATTGTTCTGTCCAGACTTGACTATGCCTGTTCCCTCTATCTAGGGCCCAATAAAGCAGAGGTTCAGAGGCTGAAAAGGACAAAAAATGCAGCAGCCAGAACACTCCTAGGCCTGCGCAAGTCTTGTTCTGTGTCCAGTGCCATCCGCCATCTTCATTGGCTACTCGTGGCCAGGCACATTGAATTTAAGGCCTTATGTACCTCTTTTAAGGTTTTAAAATTTGCTTCCCCTCCTATTTTGTCCAATCTCCTTTCACCATATGTTCCATTACGGCCCCTTTGGTCACAGGGCCAGCATTTAGTAGTGGTCCCTTGGATAAGAAGAGTTCGGGCTGGTGGCCGCTCCTTCCGTTATAGAGCTGCCACTCTATGGAACACTCTTCCTGCGCAGATTTGTGGACTCAATAACTCTACTTGGAATTTAGGAAGGCCATTAAGACTTTTCTTTTCCCCACAAAGTAGCTGGTGTTAACTCTGCTGTCTGTCAGCTTTCCTCTGAGCATCGGGACGCCACTTTGCTGGGGCAGCTGTTGCTCTTTACAAGACACCATAATATAACAGGTCAGGTGCCCTGTTGATTTCAATGGAGATTCTTTGGGACAAAGAAACACTGCAGGCTCGGGACGAGGATCTTTCAGGAGTGACCACCACTTCGAGGGGTAAGTTAGGATGTAGAGCAGAGGTCTTCAATCTGTGGGGCGCGACCCCCAGGGGGGTCGTGGAGTCCTGGGAAGGGGTCGCAGATTCTGTTGGAGCGTGCAGCAGTTCCTGGCGTCAGGCTGATTGAGGCCGGGTGATCACGGTGGAGGCCTAATTCACGCCTCATTAACAAGTAAAGGTCTTCTGAAGACCTGTGAAGTACTCGGGTGTGCCTTTCTGTGTGTCCCGAAGCTGTTTCAGCCGGGCTCACTTACACGTGCTGGGGGGTGGTGGGGGGGGGGGGGGGGGTGTCTGGGGGAGGAGGCTGTAGCCCTTTGAGTTCAATCAATGGACTTAGCTGTGGGGTTTATTTTTATTTTTAACGTTGTATATAGCGCTAGCTTAACCCGTAGGTATCAGAGCGCTTTACAAACACACATAGCAAACAGCAGAAGGACATTACAGTCATTGGTTCAAGTCCCACATACCTGGCGCCTGTGCAGGAGAAATGTGCCTGAAACTGTTCTTCACCGTGAGGTGTTTATACAGCCTGTCTGCCCCCCCCCCCCCCAAGCAGGGAAGCACAGAGATGCCCTCCCATGAGAGAGGAAAAAGGAAGAAGACACAGAGAGATACTGACCCCACCCCCATGAGAGAGGCACAGAAAAGGTGGGTGGATGAAGGATGAATGTATGTGTGGATGGAAGGATGAAGGGTGGGTGGATGGATGGATGGATGGAAGGAAGGATGAAGGATGGATGGGTGGATGTAAGGATGAATAGATGGATGTGTGAAAAGGTGGGTGGATGAATGATGAGTGGGTGGATGTAAAGATGAAAGGGTAGATGGATGGATGAAGGATGAATGGATGGATGTGTGAAAAGGTGGGTGGATGAATGATGAGTGGATGGATGTAAAGATGAAAGGGTGGATGGATGGATGAAGGATGGATGGATGTGTGAAAAGGTGGGTGGATGGATGGATGAAAGGTTGGGTGGGTGAATGATGAGTGGATGGATGTAAAGATGAAAGGGTGGATGGATGGATGAAGGATGGATGGATGTGTGAAAAGGTGGGTGGATGGATGGATGAAAGGGTGGGTGGATGAATGATGAGTGGATGGATGTAAAGATGAAAGGGTGGGTGGATGGATGGATGAAGGATGGATGGATGTGTGAAAAGGTGGGTGGATGGATGGATGAAAGGGTGGGTGGGTGAATGATGAGTGGATGGATGTAAAGATGAAAGGGTGGATGGATCGATGAAGGATGGATGGATGTGTGAAAAGGTGAGTGGATGGATGGATGAAAGGGTGGGTGGATGAATGATGAGTGGATGGATGTAAAGATGAAAGGGTGGGTGGATGGATGGATGAAGGATGGATGGATGTGTGAAAAGGTGGGTGGATGGATGGATGAAAGGGTGGATGGATGAAGGATGTATGTATGGCTGGATGTGTGAAAAGGTGGGGGATGAATGATGGGTGGATGGGGGTGGATGGATGGATGGATGGATGGATGAAAGGGTAGGTGGATGGATGAAGGATGGATGGATGAAAGGGTGGATGGATGAAGGATGTATGTATGGATGGAAGGACAAAAAGGTAGATGGATGAAGGATGGATGTATGGGTGGATGGAAGGATGAAGGGTGGGTGGATGGATGGAAGGAAGGATGAAGGATGGATGGGTGGGTGTAAGGATGAATAGATGGATGTGTGAAAAGGTGGGTGGATGAATGATGAGTGGATGGATGTAAAGATGAAAGGGTAGATGGATGGATGAAGGATGAATGGATGGATGTGTGAAAAGGTGGGTGGATGAATGATGAGTGGATGGATGTAAAGATGAAAGGGTGGATGGATGGATGAAGGATGGATGGATGTGTGAAAAGGTGGGTGGATGGATGGATGAAAGGGTGGGTGGATGAATGATGAGTGGATGGATGTAAAGATGAAAGGGTGGATGGATGGATGAAGGATGGATGAATGTGTGAAAAGGTGGGTGGGTGGATGGATGAAAGGGTGGATGGATGAAGGATGTATGTATGGATGGATGTGTGAAAAGGTGGGGGATGAATGATGGGTGGATGGATGAAAGGGTAGGTGGATGGATGAAGGATGGATGGATGAAAGGGAGGATGGATGAAGGATGTATGTATGGATGGAAGGACAAAAAGGTAGATGGATGAAGGATGGATGTATGGGTGGATAAAAGGTTGCATGGATGAATGATGGATGCATGGATGGATGTGTGAAAAGGTGGGGGGATGAATGATGGGTGGATGGATGGATGAAAGGGTGGGTGGATGAAGGATGTATGGATGAAAGGGTGGATGGATGTATGGATGGAATAATGAAAGGGTGGATGGATGAAGGATGGATAGGTGAAATGGTGGATGTATGGATGGAAGGATGAAAGGGTGGATGGATGAAGGATGGATGGATGGATGGATGGGTAAAAGGTTGCATGGATGAATGATGGATGGATGGATGTGTGAAAAGGTGGGTGGATGAATAGATGGGTGGATAGGTAAAGGATGGACGTATGGATGGAAGGATGAAAGGGTGGATGGATGTGTGAAAGTGTGGGTGGATGAATGATGGATGGATGGATGTGATGAGGTCTAACAGGCGCATTTATGGTTGTCGATAGTTGTTGATGATGAGGAGTACCAGTTTCTAGAATCTTTTGTCGTAAGGGGGTCCTTACGCCTAAAAAGGTTTTACAAGGGGGTCTCGGCATCAAAAAGTTTGAAGACCTCTGATGTAGAGGGATGGTAAGGCACCGCTGGGTTGGGCACTCAAGGCTGTGGGGCGTCGGGTGCAGGGGTGCCTTTGGACGTCAGATTTTCTTACCTGCTCTGGTCGCGGTGGGGGGGGTCCTCTTGATTTTATTTATTTATTTAGTAGTTTGTAGAGCGCTCAGCTACCTCCAACGGAGGTGTCCCGGCGCTGAAGAAATTATCTCGAAAGGGTCAGAGGGATGTGGAAGGGAGTGGGTAGATTAGATGAGGGAAAAAATCCAGGTCTTCAGTTTTTTTCGAAATAGAGGCTCTGACGTCAGAAATCTTAGCTCTATAGGAAGCTGGTTCCACAGTTTGGAGGTGGCCACTGCAAAGGCCCTTCCTCCCGTGCGTGCCAGGCGGTAACGGGGGCAGATCATAAGGCGGAGATGGTTGGATCTGAAGTTTCGGGGTGCTTGTGAGAACTTCATTCTGCAACGCAGGTAGGTAGGGCTTCGATCATTAAGAGCTCTAAAAGCCAGGGTTAAGGCTTTAAATTGAATGCGCAGTCTTACTGGGAGCCAATGAAGTTTGATCAGATGGGGTGAAATGGAGTGGCGGTAGGGGATGTTGCAAATCAGCCTGGCCGCTGCATTCTGGACTCTCTGTAGTTGGTTTATGAGGTACGCCGGGGCACCTGCATACAGACTATTTGCGTAGTCCAAATGAGCGGTAATGAGGGCATGGACTACTGTCTTACAAGAGTCTAGTGGCAGGTAGGGGATGATTTGTTTTATCATGCGGAGCTTTCCAAAGCAAGACGAGGTGACTTTATTAATTTGAGTCTTGCAGGAGAGGGCAGTGTCAAATTGGAAGCCTAGGTTACGAGTAGCTTGGACTGGTTCCGGGGGAGGGTTGAGTTCAGTCGGCCACCGGGAGAATGGAAGGTGTGGGGGATTTCTGATAAAAAAATAGGACTTCAGTCTTTTCTGTATTAAGTTTTAGGTTATTAGCAGACATCCAGAAAGCGATATTCATCATGCAGTGGCGAAAGTTGTGGAATGATTTTTCGGAGTGGTCTTTGAAGGAGAACACTAGTTGGGTATCGTCAGCGTAAAAGGTTACTTTGACGCCCCAGGATTCAACCACTTTTGCCAGTGGTTTTAGATACACATTGAATAAGAGCAGACTGAGGGCAGAACCTTGCGGAACGCCCCAAATCAATGGTTTCTTGGAGGAAAGAAAGGAGCCCAGCATCACCTGTTGGAATCTGTTCGTAAGGAAAGATTTGACCCAAGTGAAGGGAGTTCCGCTGACACCTACCTCTTGCAGGCGAGCAAGTAGTGTGTCATGGGAGATGGTGTCAAATTCTGCGGTTAGGTCGAGGAGGACCAGCATGGTCTCCTCTCCCCTATCCGTGCATTCTCGAATCGACTCGGATACCTCAAGCAGAGCTGACTCGGTACTGAAGTCCGGTCTGAATCCTGATTGGGAATCATGGAACAAAGAGTTTGATTCTAGGTAGTTAGACAGTTGCTCTTGTACCGCTTTCTCGAGCACTTTAGCAGGCTTGGGTAGGAGTGAGATTGGTCGGTAATTGCTAAGGCAGGTAGGATCAATGCCTGCTTTATTTTGGATTGGAATTAGCATTGCGTGTTTCCAAGCAGAGGGGACAACACCTGAGAGTAAGGAGGAGTTCCATATTTCGAGTAGGGGGTTAATAACTAAAGGGGCAATTTCGTTCATGATTAAAGCCGGGGCTGGGTCCAATAGAGAGCCTGATTTACATTTCAGGAATAGATTCAGGGCATCCTCCTTGGTTAGTGGTTGGAAAGCAGTAAATGCATGTTTGCAGATGATGGCAGGGTTTTCAGTAATGTCGGTACCGTTCTGAAGGATAGTTGCTGCAATGTTGGCAATTTTTTTTTCAAAGAAATCTGATAAGTTTTCACTCAGTGCTTGAGAAGGGGGTACTGGGGCAGACAGAGCACTGGGATTAGTAAAATCTTTAACAATGTTAAAGAGGGCTTTGGTAGAGTTTTTAGCATTGGCAATAGTTTCTACGAAATAGGTGCTCATGGAGTTGCGTTTGAGTTTGCGAAACTCTTTGAGGACTTGTCTGTAAAGAGCCATGGCTTCTGGGTCATAGGTCTGCCGCCATTGTCGCTCCATCTTTTTACACCTGCTTCTGTGATCCCTTGGTTCCTGAGTGAACCGGGGGCTGAAGGTTTTTGTCTGCGGGAGGTGAGGGTTTGTAAGGGGGCTACTTTCTCAATAGCAGTTGTGAGATCATTATTAAGTATAAGAACCGCTTTGTTGAGATCTTCAGGGAGAGGGTTTAGGCTGTTATAATATTGTTGCTCTAGGGCAGTACATGAGATCTTGGCCATTTTCTGCCTTGTGTTCTAATGGCAGACTCCTTCTTGACAATTTGAGTTGAGGATACCTCGAATGGGAATAAAAAATGGTCAGACCATGTTAGAGGTAAGGATTGGAGGGTTTTTAGCTTCTCGCAGTTTGAAAAGATAAGGTCAAGGATGTGTCCTGCGGCATGAGTGGGGCCCTTTACCCTTTGTGTCAGATTAAAATTTTGGATGGATTCTAGGAGATAAGTGGCGCGGTTGCAGCTACTTACATCAACGTGATGGTTGAAGTCTCCCAGTACCGTGAAGTGGGGGTGTTTAATAGAGAGATCTGCAGTGACTGCCAGTAGTTCAGAAATGGCAGACTGAGGGGTATTCGGGGGGTTGTAGACCAAGATCCCCGAAGCAATGGCTGTGTGTACACCCGATCGGTCCACAGGCACGCCATTGACCTATGGAACCTACTAGACACCATCTCTCCAGACGTCGCCTTCCTAACAGAAACCTGGATGAACGCTTCCTCCGCCCCAGACATCACCATCGCCATCCCTGAAGACTATAAGATCACACGCAAGGACCGCACCGGCCACACAGGAGGAGGAATCGCTATCGTCCATAAAAAATCAATCCGCATCTCAACCAGCTCTGACACCAACCTCGCCAACTCCGAACACCTTCACTTCCAGATCCACATCGACCCCAAGACCACACTCAGAGGCACCCTCCTCTACAGACCACCAGGACCCCGCGCAAAATTCAGTGAAGACATCACAGACTTCATCACTCCACACGCGCTCCCCTCCAATGACTACATCCTTCTGGGAGACCTCAACTTCCACCTTGAAAAGATCAACGACCGCAACACCACCACCCTCTTGGACAACCTCGCCAACCTCGGACTTAAACAACTGGTCACTTCCCCAACTCACATCGCAGGTCACACACTCGACCCCATCTTCACCTCCAGCAATCATGTCTCCTTCAGCCACACTACGGATCTCCTCTGGACTGACCACAGCTGCGTTCACTTCACCTACAACAAGCCAAAACCCATCAACCACCTCCAACCAACTCTGCAAAGAAACTGGAACAAAATCACCATCGACCAGATCTCCTCATCGCTTCTTCTAAACCCCCCAGCCCACTCTTCCAACCCAGACCAAGCCGCCGCCAACTTCACCCTATGGTTATCCAACACCGCCGACACCTTAGCACCACTGAAAAAACGTCAAAACAAACCTGGC
Source organism: Lissotriton vulgaris (assembly GCF_964263255.1). Classification (NCBI taxonomy): domain Eukaryota; kingdom Metazoa; phylum Chordata; class Amphibia; order Caudata; family Salamandridae; genus Lissotriton; species Lissotriton vulgaris. Next base: position 27,976 of record NW_028244580.1, read on the forward strand.
AGCAAGAAGGCCTCATGGTTCAACGATGATCTCAAAAAGTCCAAGAAACTCTGCCGCTCCCTTGAAAAGGTCTGGAAAAAAGACCCAACCACTAGCACCAAGGACGCCTTCAAAAACGCCACCCGCACACACCACCAACTAATCCGAAGGGCCAAGAAAACAGCATTCAAGGATCGACTTGACAACAACGCCCACAACAGCAAGGAACTTTTCAACATCGTCAAGGAATTTACCAACCCCTCAGCCAACTCCAACGACATCACCCCCTCTCAAGCCCTCTGCGACTCCCTAGCCTCATTCTTCCACAACAAAATTGCTGACATCCACAACAGCTTCGACAACCAACCCGGAGACCAACCCACCCAACCATATGCTGAACATTCTACCCCCTTGAACACCCTCAACGAGTGGAACCCAATCTCCACTGAAGACACCATCCGCCTGATGAACTCCATCCACTCAGGATCCCCCACAGACCCATGTCCTCACCACATCTTCAACAAAGCAGACTCCGTCATAGCACCGCACCTCCGAGATGTCATCAACTGCTCCTTCAACTCCGCCACCTTCCCGGAAAGCTGGAAACACGCTGAACTCACCGCCCTTCTGAAAAAACCCACAGCGGACCCCACCGAACTCAAAAATTACCGCCCCATCTCGCTCCTTCCATTCCCGGCCAAAGTAATCGAGAAAGCTGTCAACAACCAGCTCACCGCTTTCCTCGAAGCCAACAAATCCCTCGACTCCTCACAGTCCGGCTTCCGAGCAAAACACAGCACTGAAACCGCCCTCATCGCAGCAACAGACGACATTCGAACTCTACTGGACAATGGAGACACAGTCGCCCTCATCCTCCTCGACCTCTCTGCAGCCTTCGACACAGTCTGCCACAACACCCTTTTACAACGCCTCAGAAACATCGGAATACAAGGAAAAGCACTGGAATGGATCACCTCGTTCCTCTCCGGAAGAACCCAGAAAGTCTGCCTCCCACCATTCAAATCAGAGGCCACTGAAGTCATCTGCGGCGTACCACAAGGATCTTCACTCAGCCCCACCCTTTTCAACGTATACATGAGCCCCCTCGTGGCCATCGCCCGCCAACACAACCTCAACATCATCTCTTACGCGGATGACACTCAACTGATCCTTTCTCTCACCAATGACCCCAGCACCGCCAAAACTAACCTACACGAAGGAATGAAAGAAGTTGCGGAATGGATGAAACACAGCCGTCTGAAACTGAACTCAGATAAAACAGAAGTCCTCATCTTAGGTACATCCCCCTCTGCATGGGACGACTCTTGGTGGCCGGAAGCCCTTGGAAAAGCACCCATCCCGACAGACCACGCACGGAACCTAGGCGTTATCCTGGACTCTTCACTCTCAATGAACAGACAAGTCAGCGCCGTATCCTCATCCTGCTTCAACATTCTCCGCATGCTCAAAAAAACATTTCGCTGGATCCCCACCGAAACCAGAAAAACAGTCACCCATGCTCTGGTCACGAGCCGACTGGACTACGGAAACGCCCTCTACGCAGGTACTACCGCTAAACTCCAGAAGAAACTCCAACGAATCCAAAACGCCTCAGCCAGGATCATATTAGACATCCCGCGCAACGAACACATCTCTGGCCACCTGAAAGACCTCCACTGGCTACCCGTCAATAAGAGGATCACTTTCCGACTGCTAACCCACGCACACAAATCACTCTACGGCATCGGACCAGAATGCCTCAACTCACGACTGTCCTTCTACACCTCCTCCCGCCAACTACGCTCCTCCAGCCAAGCCCTCGCCACCCTCGCATCATCAAGACCACCATGGGAGGCAGATCCTTCTCATACCTGGCTGCTAAAACATGGAACTCACTCCCCACTTACCTTCGCCTCACCCAGAACCACCTAGCATTCCGAAAGCAACTTAAAACGTGGATATTCGACAAGTAATCCTCCCACCTAGCATTCAGAAAGCAACTTAAAACGTGGATATTTGACAAGTAATCCTCCTCCCCTCCCTAAGCGCCTTGAGACCCTCTGGGTATGTAGTGCGCTATATAAATTCTCTGACTTGACTTGACTTGACTGGTGGAGTCCATGACAGAGAAGTATAGTGCTTCAATGGGCTTTATGTTTGTAATTTTTCTAGAAGTGATTTTCAGGTGATTCTTTAAGATTACTGCGATTCCTCCACCTGTTTTGGAGCCTTCACGGCTTAATCCAGTAAATCGGTAGCCGGTGGGTACGGCGAGAGAGATGTCAGGGTTGGAGGAGTCTTTAATCCAGGTCTCAGTTAGAAATAATACGTCCAAGGATGTGGAGGTCACTAATAGCCAAATATCACTGGCGTGGCAAGGTAAGGAGCGACAGTTCACCAATCCCATAGAGTAAGTTTTGGTGGGTGAGGGTTGACTAGTTGCGAGGTCATGGGGCCGAGTCCAGTAGGGACAAAGAGAGAAAGGGCAGTTGTGACATTTGTACTGGAAAGGGCTAGGTAAAGGGAGGTTGCATGGTGAGGGGGAAGTGCAAGATATATTACCTAGGTCTAAAAGCTGAGACCTGGTCCACGTTAGTCTCTGAGCGGGTAGAGGACTGACAGCATGGCTGGCCCTAGGCCCGGAGCTGGCGCGGACGGGCGCGCCGGAGCTGGCGCAAACGTCGCGCCCGCTGCGCTCGCCCGCTGCGCTCACCTGCTGCGCGTTCGGAACATGCACATATTTTATAGGGTTTGGGGGGCGGCAAGGAGGGTGCGTCGGTAATGGCGGCAAATGCTGTTTGTAGGTGTTCCCGCGGCAGTGCTAGGATCTGCTGCGCGGGTTTTGTCAGGAGCGTGAGTTGCAGGTAAGGTGTTTTTTTTTTTAAATCAACACACACAAATAGTGACTCTCAAATGTTAAAAGTGCTCGCTAGTCAGGCTCCCGGCTTCCGCCTCAGGAGATGCTATCTTCTGAATGACGCTAGCATTCAGCGTCTTTATATAGTAAGGGCGATGGGCGTGGCCTCTGAAAAGGGACGTGGCCCTAGGGTGCGGCGGTAATGGTGGCAAATGCTGATGGTAGGTGTTCCCACGGCAGCGCTAGGATCCGCTGCGCGGGTTTTGTCAGGAGCGTGAGTTGCAAGTAAGGTGGGTTTTTTAAAATCAACACACACAAATAGTGACTCTCAAATGTTAAAAGTGCTCGCTAGTCAGGCTCCCGGCTTCCGCCTCAGGAGATGCTATCTTCTGAATGACGCTAGCATTCAGCGTCTTTATATAGTAAGGGCGATGGGCGTGGCCTCTGAAAAGGGGCGTGGCCCTAGGGTGCGCCAGTAGTGGCGGCAAATGCTGTTTGTAGGTGTTCCCGCGGCAGCGCTAGGATCCGCTGCGCGGGTTTTGTCAGGAGCGTGAGTTGCAGGTAAGGTGGGTTTTTTAAAATCAACACACACAAATAGTGACTCTCAAATGTTAAAAGTGCTCGCTAGTCAGGCTCCCGGCTTCCGCCTCAGGAGATGCTATCTTGATGCTGCAGGCATCATCTGGAGGCTTGAGACAGGTCAGGGGTTGCCAGATCTGTGGTCAGGATCACCGGGTGGAGCCCCTCGTGGTGTTTGTTCACTCAAACACGGACCAGGGTCGGCACGTGCAGAGTGTGCTGGATTCGCGGTTCCTGGCTGGCACCAGAAACTGCTGTTTAAACACGTCCGCTGTTCACGGGAAAAACAGCTTGGGGCGTGAATGCAGGCAGGTCCTCCGGGGTTTTTGAGGTTTCTGACCGCTGGACATGCTGGGGTTTCGCAGGAGCAGGTTCGAGGGGAGACATGCCTGTAGGGCTGGGGCCAGGTCAGTGGGCGTCATCCTCTTGTTAGCTCTGCACTGCTTCTCGTCCTTCTTTTCTTGTTGTTGCTGGATCTGAGGAAGGAAGGTTCATGGTTCACCTAAATACTAAATTTAGGGATGTTACAGGTAGGTAAAGGTCAGGGACCAATGGGTCCATTCCCTGGGGTGGGTACACCCCCTATTCTGCCATTCACCTGTGGGAGGGGCAGGAGCCTGTCCCTGGTTGGCTGGGTCCCCCATCCTCAAGATGGCGGGGACTAGAGGTTGTGCTTCACCTCGCCTCCCCCACCTTAGGGGTGGAGTTGGCAGAGGAGGGCACACCTCTCTTCCTCACTTTGTTTTTCCCACAGGGTCTCCTGCCCAAATTGGGGGTAGAACCAGTGGGGACCAGTTGCTGAGTACAGCAAGTGGTCTGGAAAGGCTCACAAAGGTGGTATGCCTTTGAAGCTTCTCCTTCGTGAGTCCTGCCCATCCTGGGGGAGGAGGCTTGGCACCTCGTCCTAGGATGTGCATTGTTTCAGGCCACCGAGAACAGTAAGCTCTCGACCCAGGGGTCCAGAAACATGTCTGGTTTTCGCAGCCTAGGCAGCCACTCAGTCAGGTCACTGGGAGTAGGCCGAGTTTCAGGGGGCATCTCTGGGATGCCCTCTGTCGTGCATTTTACATTAAATCCCACACTGGCATCGGTGTGGGTTTAATGTGCTGAGAAGTTTGAAACCAAACTTCTCAGTCTTCAGTGTAGCCATTATGGTGCTGTGGAGTTCGTAATGACAATCTCCCAGCACCATATTCTCTTAATGGCAGCACTGTACTTACAGTGCCCAGGAATGGACCTGGGTACTGTAAGGTTACAGGGCTCATGCACCTGTACCCTCACCACTGACAAAGGGGACCCAGCTAGAGGGGTGACTGATGTAGCCCAGGGCAATGTCTTGTGGGCATGGCATACAGGGATGTGTTCCATGTCGACTCTTTGTTTTGTTCTGCACCAAGACACACAGCCTGCAAAGGCAGTGTGTGTGTGTGTCAGGGCACAGGGCCTCTAAGAGTGGCACAATGAGTGCTGCAGCCCTTAGGGGCCTTCTCTGGTCACAGTGCCCTGGGTACCTATGGTACTATTTACCAGGGGCTGACATGTGGCCAGAGATGCCAATTGGGTTTAGGCTTCAATGCATGAAGGAACACAGGCCCTGGGTACCTGATTAGCAGGAGCCCAGGGCACACTCAGTCAAAGCACAACAGCAATTCATCAAAAAGTGGAGGCATACCATGTAAGAAAGAGGGCACTTTCTCACACTTACCCTCTGCCCTGATACAGTATACCTCTGAGTAGTTCTGTAGTAGGGGATCTCTGTGTATAGTCATAATCTAGTGAATAGTCCCGCCAATGTGCGTGGACCCCGGAGCAATCAAAAATAATCTCTTAAGTTGTCAAAAAATGCAGAACTGCAAAGACACTTAAGAGAGAATTTAAAGACAGATAATGCTGCCTATATCAACAGGCTACACTGTCCAATACTTCATCTAGAAATTCCAACATAAATCCACACAAACAGCACAGCCTGCCCAGTTTCCTCCAAAGAGAAACTTGCCTCTACCAGCAAAAGCCTCTGGAATGATAGAGAGGAAGGTATGGACAGACAAGCCCCATAGGCTGCCATTATGTGGCTTAAACAGGATACTGTGCCTTTAAGAGAACTTTCCAGAACTTCTCCCTGTATCCCAGAATGCTCAGCAGGTCCCTTTTACTTTCAGTTCTTTTTTCCGGCTCCTGCAAGCAGGACCCTGGAGCATTGAGCTCTCACGTTTTTAAGGGTTTCTTGGTGATTTCTCACTTTTTTCAAGTTCTTTAAGTGCTTTTTTAAAGTACTTTGGTGCTTTTCTTCCTGTTTATCCTTTGGTGCACTCTTTGATTGTCAATATGCCTGCATTATTTGACAAATGTCCCGAGTGCTCCAGGGAGAAGGCCAAATCAGATCCACGCGAGGTGTGTATCATCTGCCTTCCCTCTTCTCATGTCCCAGGGGAGTGTGACATATGTCAGGGCTTTTCTGGCAGGACCCTGAGGGATAGAATGAAGATCAGGCTTCAGGGCCTGGAGGACAGAAGGCTGAAGGCGCAAGGTTGGTCTGGAGGGGCTTCCTCTGCCCATGCTGAGGCCTCTGGGGGGCTCCCCAGGGGCAGGAAGACCAGCAAGCGTCCCCATTCTCCGTCTGTGTCGATTGCACCGATACGGAGTCGAGAGGGATGACTGCAGTCTGTTCCCTGCAGTCTGTTCCCCATCTCCCCAGGGCTCTGGGTCGAAGCGTCATCGACGTTCGGCGTCGAGGGAACTGAACAGACCGCCGTCGAGATCTCCTGTGACGATTTCGTCGTCGTCAGAGTCGTCGTCGAGTAATCGTCCTCGAGAGGCCCGGCATCGGCGCTCGGCGTCGAGGCGACACCGCCGTTCGCCGTCGGCAAAGAGGAGAAGGCCGTCATCGAGGGGATACTTGACGTCGAGGAGAAGATCGTCGTCGAGGCAAAGATCGCCGTCGAAGCGAAGGAGGTCGCTGTTGAGGCTAAGGAGGTCACCGTCTAAGTGAAGGAGGTCACCATCGAGGCGAAGGAGGTCACCGTCGAGGCAAAGGCATTCGCCTTCGAGGGAGAGACTCTCGTCGTCGAGGGGCCGACGCTCGCCGTCCGGTCGCCGTTCTCCGACGCCGAGATGGCGCGGAAGGAGTTCTGGCGCCAGGAGTCAGTCTAGCAGGCGCCAGGTGCCTATGGAAGGCTCGCCAAGGTCCCAGCCTGGAAAGGAAGGTGGATCACCGGGTTCGGTGTACTCCGCGGTGTATACCCCTTCTAGGCCGAGGTCGGTTACGCCCCCTCTTCCCTTGCCGAGGGGACTTCCTCCGCAGGCTCCCACTCCGCCTCCGCTCCCGTCACTTCCACTGCGTCCTCTACCTCTACCTCAACCTCAGCTGCCGGCAGACAAGCCGCCTCCGATTCCTCCGAGGTCGGTCTCACTGCCCCGATATCCGACTCCTCCCAAGGGGACCCCTCGGTCGAGGGCCCCAGCCAAGCTAAAGTCGCCCGCCCCGGTGGAACCGGCGGACCGACCGAAGCCAAGGAGGTCGCGATCACGCTCCGGACGGAGAGGGAGATCGAGGAGTCGTCATAGATCCTCCACCAGGTAAAGAAGGCGCCATAGGAGGCGCGGATCACTGTCCCGCACGGACTCTTCCAGCACCAGGACCTATTCACCGACTTTGTCGGAATCCCCGGGGACGAGAGTGTCTCCTGTGGACGACATCAGCACGTTCCAGGATGTTCTCTTGAGGGGTGCAGCAAAATTGGGAATCACGGTGACGTCTCCAACACCCACGACGTCCGTGATTTTTGAGACGCTTCATAAGAAGCATTGTCTCGCCCTTTACTACCGCTCGTACCAGGATTGGTAGAGCCCGCGGAGGAGCTGTTCCTCACGCCAGCAGTGACGAAGGCCGCTCCTTTCCAGCTTCTTAAGAAGTACAGGGTCCCAGATTCTGACCCGGCTTTTCTGCGGATGGATCCAGTTCCGGACTGTTATAGTGACGGCGGCCAGGAAACAACATTCTACCTCCCCGTCTTCTACCGTGCCTCCTGATAAGGAGAGTCCATGGATCGATTCAGCTGGCAGGAAGGCCTGTGGGACGGCATCTACGGCCATGAAGGCGGCTAGCGATGCGGCTCTGCTAGGGTGGTATGATCGTGCCCTGTGGGAATCCCTCCAGCAGTTCACGGAACTCCTGCCACGAGAGAAGAAGGAGGATTTCCAGGAGATCCTGAAGGAGGGGATGCTGGTATCGAACCAGGTCATCAGCGCGGCTGCTGATGTCTCTCTTTTGGCAGCCCATGGGTACTGTCATGGGATCAACCAACGGCGCCATGCTTGGCTTAGACTCACATCACTCAAGCCGGAGGCTCAGCAGCGGGTGGCCAATCTGCCCTTCTCGGGGGAAACCCTGTTCGGCAAGCATGCGGACGATAAGATGGCCTGCATGAAAGCGGAGGCCGAGACCCTGACGGCTGTTGGGTTAGAGAAGTCCAAAGAAAAGAAGGCCTACCGCCTGTTCCAGAGACGGTTTGGGACACAGGGCTGAAGGTGAGGGCAGGCTTCGGGACAGCAGCAGCAACAACAGCAGCAGTTCCGGAGGCCCTTCCAGAAGCGACAAAAGGGGAGAGGAGGCCAGCAGTCCTCTACAGCGAACAAAGGCCCAGCTGGGTCTCGACCCTGAACTGTTACTTCCCCTACATCCGTTACCCGCTCCGGTGGGAGGAAGCGTTCAACTTTTTCTGGCAGAGTGGAGAAAAATTACTCAGGACAAGTGGGTGCTGAATATTGTCTGCAATGGATACAGTCTTCGGTTCACCAGCCCGCCTCCATCAATTCCTCCGGTCAGCTCGCAGTTTCAGCTGCGCGAGCACCAGGCGGAGGCCGATATCCTGTTACGGAAAAGGGCGATAGAAGACGTACCTCTGTCTCAAAGAGGAAGAGGTCTGTACTCCCGGTTCTTCCTGGTTCGCAAGAAGGACAAGAACGAGTTCAGGCCCATTCTGGATTTGCGAGAAGCAAACAAGTGGATTCACAGAGAGAAGTTTTGCATGCTGTTGTTGCATCAGATTTATCCTCAGCTGCAACAGGGAGACTGGCTGTGTGCTATAGACCTACAGGATGCGTACTTCCATGTGCCCATTGCACGCAAACACAGGAAGTTCCTGCGATTCCAAGTCGGCGCCAATCATTATCAGTACACAGTACTGCCATTCGGGCTGAAGTCTGCGCCCAGAACATTCTCGAAGTGCATGGCAGTGGTAGCTGCACACCTGAGGAAGAACAAGGTGTTTGTCTACCCTTACCTGGATGACTGGTTGATCAAGGCCTCCTCCTTCTCGGAAGCTCAAGCACACTTCCAGAAGTTGTGCGTTCTATTGAACAAGCTGGGGTTGCACATCAACATGTCCAAGTCTGTCCCGACTCCGGTCCAATGCATACAGTACTTGGAAGCCTCCATCAATACGCTGTCATCAAGCGTGTCTCCTTCGTAGGAGAGACGATTATAACTCCTTCGGAAGGCTCAGGCTCTTATGACCGCTCCATCTACAACAGTGAGGACGGTGTCTTCTCTACTGGGGTCGATGGCCTCTTGTATCTTCCTCACGCCTCATGCACGGCTGCACATGAGACCACTGCAGGAGTGCTTGGAGGATCAGTGGGATCAGGGGAAAGGGTCTTGGGACGACAAGATACGATTGTCTCTGCATGCTCTTCAGTCTCTGAAGTGGTGGTGTTCAGCGGAGAATCTCCTCAGAGGGGTTCCCTTCCACAAGGACATTCCCACACAGACGATTGTGACGGATGCGTCTCTCCACGGCTGGGGAGCGCACTCCGGAAACTTACAGATTCAAGGGACATGGTCTCCGACGGAGTCCACGTACCACATCAATTTCCTGGAACTCAGAGCTGTTTACTTGGCACTGAAGGCCTTTCATCCGTCCTTTCAGACCAACTCTCTGCTTGTACATACGGACAATACGACCACGATGTATTACCTCAACAAGCAGGGGGGGTCGAGATCGCGCACTCTATCGCAGGAGGCGCAGGCGATCTGGCACTGGCTTCTGGCCTGAGGACTGACGATAACGGCTACCCATCTGCCAGGTGTGCAGAATGTTCAGGCGGACGCACTGAGCAGACTGATTCAGGAAAACCACAAATGAGTCATAAACGACGAAGTGCTAGGAGAAGTCTTCGCAAGGTGGGGGACTCCAGACATAGATCTGTTCGCCACCGCCGAAAACAACAAATGCCGAGACTTCGCATCCAGGTACTACCAACAGGGGACGTTGGGGAATACCCTATGGATCGACTGGTCGAACAGCTTTCTGTAAGCTTTTCCTCCCATTCCCCTGATCCCGGCGGTGCTCATCAAGCTGTCCCGGTCCAGGGCACAGATGATCCTGATCGCCCCGGAATGGCCCAGGCAGTGGTGGTTCACGGACCTGCTTCATCGGTCGCTCCTTCCTCACATACGGCTGTCGTGCAGGCCGGACCTTCTCACGAAGTTCGGGGGGCAGATGGTGCACCCGAACATCTCGTCTTTGAGTTTGGCGGCATGGCTCCTGAGATAGTGCAATATGGCCATTTGAATCTACCAGAAGATTGTATGGACATACTGAAGGAGGCTAAGCAACCTTCCACTAGGACTTCCTATGCTTACAAGTGGAAAAAATTCTGCATCTGGTGCAAGTCCAAGAACTATGACCCTATGACGTGTAAGGAGGATGTCATCCTTCCTTATCTTCTGCATTTGGCGCAGTCTGGCCTTAATTTCCATTCCATTAAGGTCCATCTCGCTGCATTGACTGCCTACAGGAAATGCCCTTCACAGACTTCCTTCTTCCAGATCCCTGTGATCAAAGACTTTTTGGAAGGCTTGAAGAAAGTATTCCCTCCTATCCGGCTTTCTTCGCCTTCATGGGAATTAAATGTGGTGCTGTCCAGATTGATGAAGGAGCCTTTTGAACCTATTCATAAGTCTTCGTTGCAGCACTTGTCCTGGAAGGCGGCGTTCCTCGTGGCCATCACATCGGCCCGCAGGGTGAGTGAAATTCAGGCGTTGTGTTGCCAAGAACCTTATACTGTATTTCATGCTGCTAAGGTTGTTAGGCGTACTCACCCTAAGTTTCTTCCCAAGGTTATTTCTGATTTTCATGTCAACCAGACCATAACTTTGCCTAAGTTTTTTTCAGAATCCTTCATCTCCAGCGGAAGGGTCTCTACATTCCCTGGATGTTAGGAGGATGTTGAAATTTTATCTGGATAAAACCAAAGATATTCGTAGGTCAGACCAATTGTTTATCAATTATGGATCAGCCAGGACAGGTCTTGCTACCTCCAAACAGTCCATTTCTAGGTGGATTGTGTCCTGTATACAATTGTGTTACCAAAAAGAAAATAAGACCGTAGGAGGTAAACCTAAGGCTCATTCCACCAGGGGCAAAGCTGCCACGACTGCTTTGCTACGTAATGTTCCAATTGCAGAAATCTGCAAGGCGGCCACTTGGACGTCGGTCCATACCTTTGCTAAGCATTACTGCCTGGACTCTGATGCCAGGACAGACGCTCAGGTTGGGCAGGCTTCGCTGCGGAATCTGTTCGCACAATAGTGGTATCATTTCTTTACTCTCCACCGACGCTTTGGTGTGGGGATGTAATCAAAAAAACAGTGTCCCAATAGGTGATAATGAACAGTCAATTAAATATGCATGCACATCGCATTGCTAGCAAGGAAAAAGGAGAACACTCTTTGAATTTTCAGACAAGGTAGTAAATCATCTTGTTTTATAGTATAAATTCATGGTCGGTATTATACAGTTATAAGCAGCACTGCATAAATTAAATTAAGTGACAACCAAAGAAACTTGGTGCTCTATAAAAAGTGACTGTGGTGAAAGTGGCAACGCAAGTGGGAGAGTGAACGGCAGAAACGGCGCACTGTGAAGAGGTGCAAGTAATCTACAGTGGGTGGTTCAGATCATGTGACAAAGTGGGATCACAGATACAAAATGTCGTTTCCATTCTTTGAACCACATTAGAGAAGTACGCCTATTAATAAGCTGTAAAGTTGACGGCGTTTCGATCCACGCTAGTAAGGATCATCATCAGGACTGGGTTGTCTTGTTTAGGGCGTGCTGAAAGGAAGTTAGAGTTGGGGCGATCTAGGGTGATCGTCAAGGAATGAATCTCAACCTGCACGAGGGCTAGGTATGGGAGGGCTGGGCGGTCATCTGTGATCCGCCGAAGCCTGCACGAGTCCTTCGATCAACGTGCTGGCACCGGAATCAATCCTGCAGTAGTATTCTGCGTAGTACAGTGTATTGTGCAGTAGAATGTCCACTATGTAGTGCAGTGTGCTGTTTGGTGTGTGTGTGCTCTGGATGAATGTGTTCTTTAGTGCAGTGAGCGGTCTATTGCTGTGCGCTTTACTGTAGTGATCAGTCTAGTGCCGCGCTCTCTAGTGCTGCATGCTCCTGCCAGATGTGTTGTAAATCAATCATATGTAAAACAGAAGCAGTAATTACAGCCTTTATTTGTGTCATTAAATCTCAAATTTTTAATCTCTTCTCTGCAGTGATGGTGACTCTGGATCCTTACACAGCTCATCCTCAGCTTCTCCTGTCTGAAGGGCGGACACGAGTGAGACGGACAGACAGTGAACTGAGCGTGCGGGACAACCCCAAGAGATTCACCTACTACTCCTGCCCCTGTGTGCTGGGGAGCGAGGGGTTCACCTCCGGCAGACATTACTGGGAGGTGCAGCTGCTGCAGGAGGGGGATACGTGGTATGTGGGGGTCGCAGTGGAGTCTGTGAATAGGAAGGGATTGATCACATGGTCACCTGAGGGGGGAGTCTGGGCTGTGCAGGGGTGGGAGGGTCAGTACTGGGCTCACTCCTCCACTCAGATCCCTCTGTCCCCTCGTGAGGAGCCCCTGAAGCTGGGGGTGTATCTGGACTACGAGGGGGGGCGGGTGTCCCTGTACAATGCTGACTCCATGGAGCTACTCTACTCCTTCCCGCAGGCCCCCTTCACACAGAGGCTCTTCCCAATCTTCTGTCTCGGTCTCTTCTATCTCTATGGAACGGAGCTGAGTCTGGAGTGAGAGCTGCAGGGAGCTTCAGCCCCTCATCCTTCCATCGCACCCCCCCCCCCCCCCCCACAGGGGAGGAGCGGGGCTGAGGCTGGCGTGAGAGCTGCAGGGAGTTTCTGCCCCTCATCCTTCCATCACACCCCCCCCCCCACCACCACAGGGGAGGAGTGGGGCTGAGGCTGGCGTGAGAACTGCAGGGAGCTTCTGCCCCTCATCCTTCCATCGCACCCCCTACAGGGGAGGAGCAGGGCTGAGGCTGGTGTGAGAGCTGCAGTGAGGTTCTGCCCCTCATCCTTCCCTCCTACCCCCTTCTGCAGTGATAACAATGTGACCAGGAGCAGAAGCAGAGCCGCTTTCAAATAATAAAGTTTCTTAGGAGGGGGGCAGTGATTCCAGTGGCTGGAAAAGAAGGTTTCTTTCTTGTAGATGTATTAATGTATAAATGTCAGCAGAACAGATGTGCGGAGCGTCCCCCTTCCCCCCAAACTGTCACCCCCAGTTTAACACCTTCAGCGCGGCGCGAATTTTCGTGCTGTGCTGAAGGTTATATTGAGCGGGCGGGGCCATGACGGAGTGGTTCCGTCATTAGCACAGCCCAACCGGCGCTCATGACGGAACCACTCCGTCATGAGCACTGAAGGGGTTAAACTCCCACATTCCAAAGAATCTTAAAACACTAACATTACAAAGAATCTTCACAAGGACCCTCCAGCATGTTGCCAATACAACCAGAAGCCTCATATGAAACTATGTATATCTTTCCCTTGTACAGTTTTAACCCCTTCACTGCCAGGTCTTTCCCTGTGCCATGACCTATTTTGACTATTTGGGGTAGAGTAGGTATGGGTTTTTGGGTAACAAGTGTATTTTTAGGGTTTAGAGTGGGTATGAGTTTTTGGGTGACTAGGGTAATTTTAGGGTTTAGTGTGGATATGGGTTTTTGGGTGGCAGGGGTATTTTTAGGGTTTGAGTTGGGTGTGGGGTTTTGGGTGGCAATGGTAATGTTAGGGTTTAGGGTGTGTATGTGTTTTTGGTTGGCAGCGGCATTTTTAGGGTTTAGGATGGGTAAGGGTTTTTGGGTGGCAAAGATATTTTTAGGGTTTAATGTGGGTATTGGTTTTAGGGTGGCAATGGTATTTTTAGGATCTAGGGCGTGTATGGATTTTTGGGTGGCACGGGTAATTTTAGGGTTTAGGGTTGGTATGGATTTTTGGGTTGTATTTGGGGTTTAATGGATAAATATACACACCAACATTCTTAATAAATAATGTGTGTGAAAATATATTTAAAAAAACACATTTAAATAAATACATTTGTGTAGATATATATATATATATATATATATATATATATATATATATATATATATATATATATATATATATATATATATATGGTGCTTATTTACCTCTAATTGTAAAACAAAACATATGCTGTTACTATTCATGCCTTAAGCACAAATATGTAATTAT
>NW_028244581.1:0-64769 GCF_964263255.1 Lissotriton vulgaris
GCTGTTCCAGACAAGGCCGGTCCTAGGCATGGGCGGTATTGGCAGCTGTCCAGGGCCTCACGGTCAGGGGGGCCCCGCTGCCGGCCCCACAGTAGACCACAGAGCAGTGGGCCCACCGCCGGCCGGCCCGCCATGAAATGGGCCCACCGCCGGCCGGGCCGCAGTTACCATGCACACACCCCACCACCAAACTTAATGACCAACTAGCTTGGTGGTGGTGGTGCCGTGCGCAGTGTGCGGGCGCCATGCCAGGCCGTTAAAGATTAGATGTGGGTCCCAGGGCCGTCAATCTGGTAGCGCGCGAAAGCGCTACCAATGACGGCCCTGGACATAATTTTGGCCAGCCCCTGCTCTGCAGTTAACAGCACTCAGCACTGTGACGCACAGACCTGGTGACGCAGCATACGCGCCGCGCGCTCCCTGGCCAGGAGGACGAGGGTGGAGTCGGGAGTCGGGAGTCGGTTTGGGACGGGCCGCGTTCGTTGTTGACATAAAGTTAACGTCTCAACTCAAGGTAAGAAAGACGAGACCTGGATGGCTGGTCTGTCACTTGTTGTCATTAATTTGTTTTCATTTTTGTATAAGAAAATCAATAAAAATTGATTATACCCAAAAAAGCAAATTCAGCTATTGAGTGTCCGTGTCGATACCGCCTACAGCTTTAATTAACACCGACATCTGGTTGCCATGAAACAACTCAAGTTAGAATCTTTTATGAATAGTTCTTGAGAACACTTTCATCCACCAGCACTGCAGCGCTAACGCGGGATATTAGAATGGTCTGCTGTACTTCAAACTCTGAGGTGGCCCTTGTGATGTGTGCAGCACCTTGAAAGACTACACCGTCTTCCTACCATTAGGATCTTAGGAAATAGGTTTTTTGCTGCTAGATTTGTGTCCAAGATGTGACCCCCATAGTGTAATTGAAATGGTGCATTATTTTGATCCACCCTTCAATGTAACGAATTGTTTGTGGCTTTCCTCCTGTATCTGCTGCAATATGCAAAAAAACGAACTGGTCGTGGACTCTAAAAGTCTGAAGATGTGGGGTGTATCAAAATACTTTTGCCTCACCCCTGCATCTTCACAGTTGGCTATCCAAGATAATTCATTTCCACTTACTCATCGACTTGTGCAAACTTTGATATGTTCAACAAGCTATTTACAAACGTTAAATAATAATCGCTCAGACCTAGCAATGAGCAGAACTGGCCTTTATGTACTGATGAGATTACAGCATCGTCGATTTACCCCTTCTTCAAGCTCAGACCATTCCTGAGCTGAGTGTGGGAAGAAATATATATCACATTCTGCACTCAAGTACAGTTTGTCTCTCTTACTTATAAATCCAGTGTTGCGTGAACCTCTGCGGTAAGCCGTAGGAGATGCGCTCCACTAAGCACATGGTGCATTTTACCTGCCGGAAATGCACTTCATCTGGAAGACCTATTTCATGGTTAGCAAGCAGTTAGAACAATGTCTGGGTATTTGGGGATGGTTATGAGGTAGAGAATATCTTTGCACTAGAAAGGGTGAATAAAATGTGTGTCATGTTTTCTTAAGGGGCTAACCCAACGTTCCTAACTAGAGACCTCATACTGCCCACAAACGTTTACCCCCCCGGCCCCAACTTACCCACTGTTCAGAGGAGTGGGTGTATTCTATGGTGCTCTCATATCCCACTGAATTACAATCTGTGCCTTGGGTGTCTGTAATAATGGCATTTTTCTTCTGATCGGAGTGGTACTGAGCTTGCCTGATAAAGGCATTTGCTTGCTGGCAATTAGGACTGAGTACATACTAGTATGGTATTTTGTAAAGGAATACCCCAGATCCACGACAAAGGACTGGTCACTGTGCGGCCTGTCCTTGATGGTAGAGCTTACCCAAAAAGGATTCTTCCGCCGGAAGAATCCTTTTTTTTTTTTAAAAAGCTTTCTGCATAAAACAGAGCCACTCTTAGAAGTAATATTGGGGGGCCTTGGGTGCGGATCTGTGCTTAGCTGAGATAGACAGTGGTCAAACATATTCCAGGGCATCCCCCACACGTTGTTCCTCCTAATGTACAATATCCGTTCTCAAAGTTGAATTCAAAATGCTAGCGAAAGCACTGGCCAACAGCATATCGAAGGTGATTACCTCCCTGTTTCGACCGGATCAGTCTGGTTTCATGCCATAGTGTGCCACTAGACATAACATTAGATGTCTGACACATCTTGACCCTGACAGATAGATAAGATGGACTTGCAGACTACTTGTTCGCCTTACTGAACAAGAACAATATCAATCGCAATTTTATTAATCATGTCGGACTGTTATACACCAAGACAGCACTACACGGTACCGTTTGTGTTACATTTTACACCACTTCTGTGGGTTAGAGGGTGTAAAATTTCGCAAAAGCTGCATTGCACCTGTTTTCCATTCCCTCTACTTTTTGTCCATGTTACTGATATCCACATTAGTTTGCTTCAGTGATGCCAAATAACTAAGATCAAAAGTCCTGCAAAGTCACTTTCTGTGATGTCACTTCTTGCGACACAATATGCAATTAGAGGGGCCTCACATCTTCCCTTTCGCCCGGGGCCTCAGAAGGCCTAGGACCGGCACTGTTTTCCTAAAGTTGGTAAAGACCTTCTTCTTCACTGCCACACTGAGTACAATAACAAACGAGCAAAGGTCTTCCTACAGTTGTAAAGACCTTCTTCTTCACTGCCACACTAAGTACAATAACAAACGAGCAAAGGTCTTCCTACAGTTGGTAAAGACCTTCTTCTTCACTGCCACACTGAGTACAATAACAAACGAGCAAAGGTCTTCCTACAGTTGGTAAAGACCTTCTTCTTCACTGCCACACTGAGTACAATAACAAACGAGCAAAGGTCTTCCTACAGTTGGTAAAGACCTTCTTCTTCACTGCCACACTGAGTACAATAACAAACGAGCAAAGGTCTTCCTACAGTTGGTAAAGACCTTCTTCTTCACTGCCACACTGAGTACAATAACAAACGAGCAAAGGTCTTCCTACAGTTGGTAAAGACCTTCTTCTTCACTGCCACACTGAGTACAATAACAAACGAGCAAAGGTCTTCCTACAGTTGGTAAAGACCTTCTTCTTCTCTGCCACACTGAGTACAATAACAAACGAGCAAAGGTCTTCCTACAGTTGGTAAAGACCTTCTTCTTCACTGCCACACTAAGTACAATAACAATAGAAGACCTCAATATATGTAATGTGTGCACAGTAACAGCGCTCACTAGTTTACAATACTTTCAGGCCACTTATAACTGTCAGGGTAGCCAGACACTGTTTCAATTAAACATGTTATTCTTAAACTATGCACTCTGCATAACTTTTTTTTTCTCATACGATGAAAATTAAAGGGGCAGATTTATGATAACTGGCGCATCCCCAGGGATGCGCCAGTCATTTTGCGCCACTGCTTCGCTACCCATGGTGCGCCGCATTTACAATGCGGCGCACCATGGGGCAAAAACGGCACAGATGCGTGACGCATGTGTGCCGTAAAGGTGGCGCATTGCTGGAGTTGCGTCGCAAGCGCGACGCAGTTCCAGCAAGGCTCGAGGGTGCCCCATCTTTACAATGCTGCGTCTAGACCTACGCCTGCTTCAAGCAGGCGCAGGGTTTTGACGCAGCATTGGCCTGAAAGTGACTGAGTGCAATCTCATAGATTTCACTCAGCCACTTTTGCGAGGCGCACCTGCCCCGGAACGCCCATCCTGCGCCGGAACGCCCACAAGTGGCGCAGGGCTTTACAACATGACCCATCTTCCTAGATGCGTCACGTTGTAAATGGGTCGCAGGGATGCACCTCGTTTATGCCGCAGTTGTGTGACGCAAACGTGGCGCATTCCCAACATAAATGCTGCGTCTAGACCTACGCCTGCTTCAAGCAGGCGCAGGGTTTTGACGCAGCATTGGCCTGAAAGTGACTGAGTGCAATCTCATAGATTTCACTCAGCCACTTTTGCGAGGCGCACCTGCCCCGGAACGCCCATCCTGCGCCGGACCGCCCACAAGTGGCGCAGGGCTTTACAACATGACGCATCTTCCTAGATGCGTCACATTGTAAATGGGTCGCAGGGATGCACCTCGTTTATGCCGCAGTTGCGTGACGCAAACGTGGCGCATTCCCAACATAAATCTGCCCCAAAGTGTTTAAGATTTTCTAGAGAATCATAGGTATGCAGATTTTGAACAGAGGATTGTGGGAATGACACATCCTTAGAGCGCCGGAGGAGGCTGACCCCGCTTGCTCTTCTCTGATTGGGTTGCTCATGCAGCGTCAGAAGAGACCCGAGTCTGCTCTGGAAGTCCGGTGTACTTTAGCCCTCCCCTCTCACGCTCTGCAAAATATGTGCATTTATTTGTGCTCCGAAAAGCGTGCATTTCGGTGAAGGCGATTGGTAGTGCCACGTTCGTACTTCGCACCCCAACAAAAAAAAAGTTGGGTGGCGGGGTAAAACTGTAGAAAGTGTAGGATATGTGTGAACTTGATACAAAACAAGCATTTGCAATGGAATTGGTCAAGCATTTTTTAAGAATTACAGCTATTGGCGTTGTAAATAACAAGGGGGCAGATTTACAAGCCCCATGCATCATTTTTGCACCGCTGTTACTTCACTTTTTGTGAAACATTAGTGTTTACATCTGTGGGGGTATAAGAACTCGCGCACCTTCATTTTCTATCCTAGAGATAGGATTACAACTCTCGGGAAAACCATACGGGTGAAGTAAACGAGAGACCGGTGGATGAAAGAGGACTAAAGTCATTGGCTTTAAGGCACAGTTGAGTACTAGAGAAGTGTGCCTTTTGTGTAATCATAAAAAAAACCTGAATACGTACAAGATATATTATCTCCATGACCCTCAGTGGAAAAGGTACGGTAGATTGTACATGTCTCTCACTTGTAAGTATAGATCAATCTTTCTTGTACCGCTGCAAAAGGAGCTCTGCATTAACAAGCTCTTCCAAAAATTGGACGAGATCTTCTTCGTCACTGCCACAATACGTTTTTTTTTTTTTGTAAAAATATACTTTATTTAAAATTATTTGTCAGGTTTACATTTTAAGCAGTCCCTTATATTTGGGTGCTGTACATTTAACCATTCTCAAAGAAGCGCATTAGGCTATCTTTGGTGGTTTTCCATCAAGATCTCATTTTACCCATCCAGTCCAACTCCTGATTTTCCAGGTTTCCTTTGCCCACTCTTGTCCAAATCTATGGGTGTCTATGCACATGTAAGAAAACATTTTAGTAAAAACAAGTTTTTGGCATTCTTTTTCCGTAATTGCTTGGTGTTTGTACAAGGAAAGGTTCCTGTTTTCCCACATCGCCTCTTTCACGCAGTTTATTATTCTCCATAGTGTCCTTTCTTTATTTGCATTGCAATTCATGCCCAACCCATATAGAACCAGTTCATAGGACAGGGATGCCTGTCCTGTTAATTCTTTAATGAGCTGTCCCATTGTCTTCCACAGGCTTTGTGCTCCGCCGCAGTTCCAAATGAAGTGCATCAGGGATTCATCTGCTGCACAGCCTGGTGTTGGACATCTTGCTGTTTTTGCCAGTTTCCTTGCATGTTGGAATTGCTTCACTGGTAGGCATTTGGATACCATCATCCATGCCAAGTCTTTCTGGGAGTTTGTCAAGTCCTTGTGGTTCACCATCTCCCAAACCTTCCCTGATTGCTTCTCTGATAAGTTGTTTACCATTGTCACTGAGTCCGTTTCTTTCAGTTCTTTGCTTAAGGCCATCTGGGGTGTGATGTCCTTCGCTTGAATTTGTCTCTCTTCCAGCTTCTTGAAGAAAGGTTTAATGCCTTTGTACGCAGGGGGTGGTTCTAGTAAAAAAGGCTTTGTATTGTCCAGTTTACATATGCCCTCTCTTGATAAGATGAAGCCTGTAGCAAACAGTGTGTAGGCAGCCACATGTGAGTCTTTCTTTGCATTCCCCAGTACGTTTTTAACAAAATGTGACATCAGGAAGTCATGGAGGTTTGGCAGGTCTTTCCCTCCTTTTGTGGGTAGTTTGAAAACTGTGTCTCTTTTTAGTTTTTAAATTTTTGACCCCCAAAAGAAGTTTGCAAAAAGTCTTTGTGTCACTTTTGTCCACCTGTATGATGGAGGGAAAATCATGGCAATAAACATCAGGATTGGTAGACATATTGCTTTCAGCACCAAGACTTTCCCTTCGAGGGAAAGTTTTCTTGTCGTC
The DNA here is from genome assembly GCF_964263255.1 of Lissotriton vulgaris. Lineage (NCBI taxonomy): Eukaryota > Metazoa > Chordata > Amphibia > Caudata > Salamandridae > Lissotriton > Lissotriton vulgaris. The sequence goes on from NW_028244581.1 coordinate 6,241, forward strand.
CAGAGCGCCAATTTCTGCTTGAGCTTTGTCTGGATCTTCTCCCAGTTTATTTCTCCCTTCATGTCCTGTGAAAAAAGAATCCCCAGTATTTTTACTGGGTCTTTGGAAGGTTTCACTGGGAGCTGAGACAGTTTGTCCCATTGTCCCACCGTCATGCAGTGTGTTTTCTCCACATTCACCTGTAGCCCAGCTGCTAGGGAAAAGAGTTGGGTTATAAGGAAAGTTCTTTTTATGGATCTAGCGTCAGTGCAAGCAATGGTGACATCGTCCATGTATGCTACACATTTGACCTGTTTGCCTTGGCTGCCCGGTACCAGAGGGCCAGTTATGCACTTGTCCTTCCTGATGGCACATAGGAGAGGTTCAATTGCACATACAAAGAGTGCCGGTGATAAGGGGCATCCCTGTCTGACCCCCGATTCAATGTGGAACCCCTCAGATAGTATACCATTTATAAGGACCTGGCTTTCACATCCAGTGTATATTAAGCCAATAGTTTTGATGAAACCTTCTGGGAATCCCATTTTCCTGAGCACTTTGAAAAGGTATTCGTGACTTAGGGAGTCACAGGCTTTCTGGAAATCAAGGGCCAAGATAGCTAGTGGATTCCCCCTGTCTTTCGCTAACCACAAGGTGTCTCTAATGATGGTCAAGCTGTCCCAGATTTTCCTTCCTGGGACCGCACATGTTTGGTCTGGGTGCATGATGGAGGCCAGCACCTTTCTGCATCTTCCTGCCAGGACTTTACTTAGGATCTTACTGTCCACATTCAAGAGGGTGATTGGCCTCCAATTGTTGATGTCCAGCTTGTCCCCCTTTTTCTCCAGCAGTTTGATGATGCCCTGTGGAAAGGAGGGGGGTAAAACATTTTTTTCCAAGCATTCTTTCAACAGACTCCAAAAATCCTTTGCAATAAGCCCCCAGAAAGCTTTATAAAACTCCCATGGAAGGCCGTCTTGCCCAGGGGCTGATCCTTTTGGGGCTTCCTGAATGATTTGGAAGAGTTCTTCTCCTGAAATGGGGGTGGTTAGAAAATGTTGTTCCTCTTGGGATAAAGAGCTCTGCAAAGACCCTAGAAAATCTTCACATGCACTTATATCTGATGGCTCTTTTTTGTACAATTGGGAAAAAAAGGCTGTTGTTATTTTCCCTACTTTCTCTGTGCCCTTTTGTGTTTGTCCATTTGTGTCTTTCAGTTCATTCATTACCTTATGCACTTGCTGTGCCTTTTTGAAAAAGAACCTTGAGCACTTTTTATCTTCCTCAAAGATCTTGACCCTGGAGTTAAAAATGTGTTCTTTCCCTCGTTGTTTCAGCCATTCTTTCAGTTCCGTTTTTGTTTTTTCTCTTTCCTCCCCTACTTCCATTCCACCCCTTTCCAGGTTTTCTAGCGTGATCATTCTTTGTTGTATTTCATCAAATTTTTGAAACTTTTCCTTGCTTTTGATCATGCTCTGTTTTCTGAAAAAAAGTTTTGTTTGTTTTTTTACCTCTTCCCACCATTCTGCTAAGGATGGGAAACTTTCCTTTCTGGTTTTTAAGTTGTTGTACATATCACTGTAATTTTTACATATATTTTCCTCTTGTAATAACAAGGTGTTCATTTTCCACACACCCCTCCCCATTTGACACATATTTGAGATTTCAACGGTTGCTTTCAAGATTTTGTGGTCTGACATACCACTCTCGTTTGTTTCATACAGCCTGATTCATGAAGCGAAATAGCACCCGCAATGGCTGCGAAAACGCAATTGCGGGTGCAAAACACGGAATCGGCATTCAAGTACGAAATAGCGAAATCGCTAAAAAATAATAGCGATTGGAATAGCGATTACGCTGTAATAGTCGCAGACTCCGGGAAGTCGAGCATTAGCGATACGGAAATAGCGACCAACCACGGAATCTGCGAAATGATTAACGAAACGCAATATTGTCTCAATCGGCATTCATGAAAGAAATACATTAGCGAAAAAGCGCTAAATCGCACGTTTGCGTGGCGCAATTTAAGGACAACTCAAAGCAGGTGGTAACCATAAAAGCCATGATGAAGCTAAATTTGAAAAACTGTTAGCCAATCACCAACAGGTCCAGGCCTGACCAATCACACATAAGGACATTCATCAGCAGCATTAGGCGTTCCACAATGCCTGGGATGTACATGGTGGTGAGGCGGCGAAGGCTACAGCGAGCAGCACGGAGGAGACGCATGAGGCAGGCAAGGATTTACCGGCAGCGGGTCACCTTGCTGGGCCAAACCAGAGAACAGATTTATGCAAAATACAGGCTGAATGGGGTAATGATCACCTGGCTGATACAAGAACTCGACCCCATCATGCAGCACCCAACAAGGCGAAACAATTCCGTGCCCACACATGTGCAGGTATTGTGCAGCCTGCACCTCCTGGCCTCCGGCAGTTTCCAGGGCATAGTAGCCGCTGCTGGGGGGATATCCCAGCCCACCATGTCACGCTGCCTCCACACTTTTGTTGACGCCATGCTCAGCCAGCTCCACCGGCACATCACATTTCCCACGAGCCAACAGGAATTGGACCTCACTAAACTACAATTTTATAATGTTGCCCATTTTCCCCATGTCCTCGGCTGCATAGACTGTACCCAGGTCGCCATCTGCCCACCAGCCGGCACGGAGTATATGTACCGCAACAGGAAGTCCTACCACTCCCTCAACATACAGATGGTCTGCAATGCCAAGACCATCATCACTGACATTGTGGCCCAGTACCCAGGGAGTACCCATGACTCCTTTATCTTCAGGCACAGCGGACTCCACACACGACTGATCAGGGGAGAGTATGGGGAAGGACACCTACTTGGTAAGTACACTTTGTCGACAATGTCACATTGCTATGAAGTAACTGCGCTGCACAGGCAATCAACATCTGCTCCTCTCATTCAGGTGACAGTGGCTAAGCCCTACGGGAATACCTCCTGACCCCTTACCTCAACCCTGCCACACCTCAGCAACGGCGCTACAATGTTGCGCACATCCGGACAAGGAACTGTATTGAAAGGACATTTGGCCTGCTCAAGAGCACGTTCCGTATACTGCACAAGACAGGTGGGGCCATGTATTACAGTCCTGCAGCGTGCTGCCGCATTGTGGCTGTCTGTGCAATGCTTCATAACATTGAAACCAAGCGCCGGATACCAGTTGACATCTCAGGCAGTGAATCTGAGGGGGACGACCGGCCACCAGCACATGCGCACCATGCACGCGGGGAGAACCCAGCTGAAGGCCACAGACGTCGCAACCACATCACAGCTAACAATTTCTAGCCCACCCCCTTCCCCCACCCCACATATCACAATTGCATGCAAAATGTAATGATTACACAAGGCGAATGTGTGCAGCAAAATAAATGTATTTGTTTGAATCACAAGATAAAAGGGTCATGGTAACAACTATTTTCAAAATCCAGTTTTCCTGCATACTGCATGTAAAGATTCATGGCAGGCTTAGCTTCGGCCTGCGCCTGTGTCCCTGACACAATGTCATTGGCGACTCCGGCGCACATTTCCCAGGCGCCTGTGAGGCTCTTCCTCATCCTGGGCAGCTGTACCAGGCGTAGCCCTGGTGCTGCGCCTAGGTGGGGGGGCCTGCGTGGCAGAGTTGCTGCTCACGCTGGAGGCAGCCTCACTCGCATCATCTCCCCCTACGATGGCCGGTAGCACAGGTGTAAGCAGTGGGATCACGGCGGTGGTCAAGTGCTCCAGCACCCGGGTAATGTCCTCGCAGCACTGGACCAGTTGGTGCTGCTGGGTCAGAGAGCGCCGCGACAGCTGGGTGGTGGCATTTGCTGCCACATAATTTGAGCGACTATAGCTCGACAGCCGGCTCAACAGCTGGTGGTGGCGCCTGCCTGCAACTCTGCGCTTCTTCACCAGCGCTGCAGTATTCTTCTCCATTGCCGCCGTCATGCGCTTCATGGCCGCCGTCATGCGGTCCACCCGCTCGCCGACTCCCGCCACATTGCGGCCGATCTTATGCAGCTGGAGCTGGATGGCTCCTTGCTGCTGCGACTGGCGCTGGTGTAAACGGAGCATTCGCCGCTCCACGCTCATGCAGGCATGGAGATGCCCATTGCCCCTCCTGCTGTTCGGCCGCTGTGTAGCGGATGTGGCTGGCCCAGATCGTGTTGGACGAGCTGCAGGTGGTGCAGCAGCTGGTGTTGCAGGTGCGGCAGGCACTGGAGGCACATTGGTGGGGTGCCTGGCTCTGGCAGCCGGTTGGCCTGCAGATGTTGCAGCAGGTAAGGTGGGGGGCCTGGCCTTGGCAGCCGGTGGGCCTGCAGATGTTGCAGCAGGTAAGGTGGGGGGCCTGGCCTTGGCAGCCCGTGGGCCTGCAGATGTTGCAGCAGGTAAGGTGGTGGGCCTGGCCTTGGCAGCCGGTGGGCCTGCAGATGTTGCAGCAGGTAAGGTGGGGGGCCTGGCCTTGGCAGCCGGTGGGCCTGCAGATGTTACAGCAGGTAAGGTGGGGGGCCTGGCCTTGGCAGCCGGTGGGCCTGCAGATGTTGCAGCAGGTAAGGTGGTGGGCCTGGCCTTGGCAGCCGGTGGGCCTGCAGATGTTGCAGCAGGTAAGGTGGGGGGCCTGGCTGCTGGTGTTGGCGCAGCGGCAGGGGCTGGTGGCTGGGTAGCGGGTAGGGATTCCTCCTCCTGGGCCTCCTCATCAATCAGCAGCCTCTCGCTGTCACTGCTATCATCCGCACCTGTGAGGGTAAGTGGATACTCATTAGGTGCATGTGACTGTCAGACGTGCAGATGTTACATGCATGCTGGGTGACATTCCCTGGATGGCTGTGGATTTGCACACTTAGGAACCTTTCTGGCCGCATTGTGGTACTACTACATTGTGGACATACTACGTCTCCCACAATGCCTCAGGGCATTTCCTGATGCACAACATAGGCATGATTAAGGGCCAATGAGTGAGCCTATTTGGTCAGGGACGGTCATAGGGGACAGGGTCGCAGTCGAAGTCGCATGCCACTTACCTTGGGTGTCTTGGGTGGGGCGGGAGGAGTCCAGAGTGGTCACGCCAACACACGCCTCCCTCTCCAAGGTGTCCTCTACCTGGTCCTCCAGGGGGGTGTTGGGTGGGACAGTCGGTCCACCACCTCCAGTGCCTGATGCCTCACCAAGGCGCTCCGCCACCTTCTCCTTGGCACGCCCTCGGAGGTCGTACCAGAGCTTTTTCAGCTCCCCCAACGACCTGTCCGCAACGCCCACAGAGTTGACGCTGGAGGCAATCCCCACCCAGATCCTCCGCTTCTCCTGTTCTGGGACCCTCCTGGAGTTGGCACCAAAGAGCTGGTCGTGTTTGGCCACCACCCCTTCTATAAGGTTCTCCAGCTCCTGCTCGGTGAACTTTAGTTTGCGCTTGCGGCCAGTGCTGTTGCTGGGGCCAGGCAGAGGTTCGTCGGACATGGCGGTCGCTATTTCGGCCGGGTCGGGAGTCGCTAACGGAGGTTTAGCGGCAGCTTTCCGTCGTGTACACTCGAATGATAGCGTCACTGTGGTGTTTAGGGGTGGGATTTGGTTGCTTCCTGGTTGTGATGTCATCACGGTGCTCGGAATGCGGCTTCCCGTTTTCCAGATCCCGCGAGAATGCGACTCGCAATCCCGATCGCACGGGATTGCGAGTCGCAATCCCGTGCGATCGGGATTGCGAGTCGCAATCCCGATCGCTGGTGGCCGGAAATAGCGATTATTCTGCGTTTTTTGTAGGTCGCTAACGGCTTTAGCGCCCGCGTGCGAGTCGCTATTTTTTCCCCGAAAAGTACATGAATGCCGTTTTGCGTTTCCTCAATAGCGAGTCGCTATTATTCGCTATTAGGGACACGCAAAACGGCCCGTACATGAATCAGGCTGATAATTCCTTGCTTTTATATTTTTGGAGGTGAAAATGAAATCAATTCTTGATTTGACTTTGCCACTTTCTGCTTCCCATGTGAACCTTTGTTTTGACCCTGATTTTGCCCCTGTATCTGACAGTTGCAAATCTTTACACATGTTTTTGAGACATTTTGCAGACTTATCAATTTCGTAACAATTTTTCTTGCCACATCTATCTGTGGGGTTTATGATGCAGTTGAAATCCCCTGTTAACACCATTGGGGTTGCACCTGCAATAAAAAGTGGGAGCATTTCAAACAGGGACATTCTTTCATTCTTGTCGGTTGGTGCATAAATATTACAGACCTTAAAGGTGGTGTTTCTGTATTGTATGGTGACCATCATAGCCCTGCCTGGCTGTATAATTTTAGTATCAAGGATTGACATTTCTTTGTTTTTTATGAGAATGCCTATTCCAGCATTCTTGTTTCCACCCCCAGACCATTTGCAGGGGCCTTCTTCCCAATATTTGGATATGTGACTGTAGTCCGTGGAGTGGGGAATTGCACATTCCTGTAAACATATAATGTCCCCTTTTTGTACTTTGCAGAGCTCAAACACTGACGCTCTTTTCACTTGTGAGCCCATTCCTCGGGCATTCCATGATATGATGTTAAACATTATATTTGCAATGGTGATTACTTTGCACGGTATACAATACATGTTAAACCTGAACATTTTCAAAGCTCAATGGCGACCAGATGCTGTCACATATTTGCTGATTGCTTTCACTATTTTGCGTCTCTTGCCCGCCAATTTCTTCTGCTCCCCCTAGGTATGGGGACTGTAGAAATAGGTCTTTGTGGGGGGTTACTCCTACCTCTTGTGAGAATAAGCTATATCCTAGGTCTTCTGAGTCTGAGAGGTCCCCTAGTACACTATACCTGGACCCTGAGCAGTTCTCTTTTGGTAGAGTTTTCTTCCTAGTTTTTTTCTGTTCTGTAGCGGCCGGACCACTTGGGTCCGCCGTTTGTTTTTTAATTTTGATTTTATTTCTTTTTTTTAACCATCTGCATTTGGCCCTCTGTGGTTTTTGTTTCCTCTTCTGAGGAGGTCTGTTCTTCTCTTTCCCTTTTTTCCTGTGCCCTGTCCCTGGCTTCTTTGATGATGTTATATATATCTGTAGGGATAAGAGTACAATCTGAATCTATTTCCCTGTCTTCCACTTGTGAGTCTATGTCTGACATCCCTTTAACTTTCTTTTCACTTTCCACTATTTCTGTCATTTGAGTTTCCTCTACTACCTGTGTACTTTCCTTGGTTTGTTCCTGTTCTGCCTGTGGGGTAGGGGTAGGTTCAACCTGTATTACTTGTTTTTTAGTGTTGGGTGTTTCCCTGGTGCCTCCATCACTACCTGTCTTGAAGATTAATGGTGCCAGTACTGCGGCATAAGGTTTACTATCCCCTGGCTGGTGATGTTTGGCAGCTGCAGATGCCGCATATGAGAATCTTTGCTTTGGGCATGCTCTATAAAGGTGCTCTTTGGATCCACATAGGTTACATGATTTGGGGGCATTACATTCGGTGTGTTTGTGGCCTATGTCCCCACAGAACTTGCAACTCTCATTTTTGCATTCTTCTTTAAGGTGGCCAAAACTTAAACAGTTCCTACAATATTGTGGTTGGCTTGGGTAGTTTAAATAGCCTCTGTTTGGGCCCAATGCAAAGGTTTGTGGGAGGTGGGTCACTCCCCCAGCGGGGTTTGGTTTAAGTATCACAAAAAACTTCCTCTTGCCATTCCAGATTCCAAACTTATTTCTCTGTAATATACCTCCCCTCACCTTTGCGCAAAACCGGTTTAAAAAACATTCAATCTCCCATGTAGACACATGGGCATTGTACATATGGACAATTACTGGCACCTCCTTTGCTGCTGCCATAGCAGTAATTTTAACCCCCTTGAGATTCTCATGTGAACACATGAGTGACACTCCCTGTAAGAAAATTTCATATTTCAGCTCTGTAAAAAACGTAATTTCAAAAAAACCTCTATCTTTGTTTTGCTGTACACATTTTAAATCCTTAGCAGTACATTTGAATACTTTTTCAAGTATTTCTTTCACTACATACTCTAGATCCTTAGTACCTCTGTACTCTTCCTCTATTTCGATTTTAATGGCAAGCTCCCCATACTGGAGCGTTTGTTTCGCCATTTTAGCTGTGCACTTTCTCCCTGTGCTTAGGGCAACATTTTGGCTATGTGATCTTAGGCCCTCTGTGACCGAGGCAACTACTGCCCACACAAGTTTACACCAAGTTCAAAGTGAGTGTTCAGAAATTCACTTGTTGTGCCAAGGATGCAGTGCCTGTCTGCCACTCGCTTTAAGGCAGATGTGAGCCGAGGTGCGTCGAGGAGCGCTCTGGCAGGAATGTGGGGGCGTGGACCATAAATAACCAAGGAATCCCGAGTGAACAGCTGGGAAAAACACGTCCAAGCCAGATGGAGGCTAGGGCTTTTTTTTGCCTCAAACCGGGGGTGCACTCGGGTGGTGGTGCGAGTCCCCACTGCTGTTTGGGGTGGGTTTGCGGGCGGGTAGAGGGGGAGCTTCCTGCCCCGCAAAGTTAAAGGGGGGAGAAGCCTTCCTCTCTCGCGTGTGCCTCCAGCTACTTTGAAGTAAGAACCGGGACCCAGACTCACCTCAAGGTTAATTCACTGCTCCGGCCCTCTTGGGACAAAAGGAGGTACTGCAGGGTGAATCTTGAAGTCTCCCGGCAGCCTCTGCTGTCCGTGTGTGCTCTCTTCAGAGGTGAGGGGGCACTTTGCAGGGATCAGGGGCAAGGGGCGACGCCAGTGACGCAATGGATTCTCGCCGTGTGCAGCACCCTGCACCTTCCTTAGGAGACCCTGGTCAAATGATGGCCCCGAGGGGGCTTAACAAAGAAGAATCTTGTGCAAAATGAACTGAACAGTTTTCCGAGCGCGGACTATTTTACATAAGTGACAAGCCTCTTATAACTGTTAGAGTAGCCAGACACATTCACCATTTGAACATGTTTATTCTTAAACTATGCACTCTGCAAAACTTTTTTTCTCATACGATGATAATGAAAGTGTTTAAGATTTTCTAGAGAACCATGGGTATGCAGATTTTGAACAGAGGATTGTGGGAATGACACGTCGTGGGAGCTCCAGAAGAGGCTGAGCCCAGCTGCTCTGCTCTGATTGGGTTGCTCACTGCAGCGTCAGAAGAGACCCGAGTCTGCTCTGGAAGTCCGGTGTGCTTTAGCCCTCCCCTCTCACGCTCTGCAAAATATGTGCATGTATTTGTGCTCCGAAAAGCGTGCATTTATTTATTTTTTTATTTTTTTATTTATGCATTTTTATATAGCGCGGACTTTACCCGAAGGTGTCAGAGCACTTCACAGTAGGAACATAACTGATACATGAGAACATTACAAGTGAGCAAAATACAAAAGCAAACGTTACATTAAATGAAGGAAAAATGACAACCGCGTGCCAACAAAATACAAGAGGTAGCAAACGGTGCATTACAAAAGTGACAATCGTGAGCCAAAATACAAGAGGTAGCAAACGGTGCATTGCAGGAGGAGAAAGTGACGTGTGCCGGTTACAAAAGCGTACAAAATAAACATAGAGGTATAATACTGGAATATATGGAGGACACTCAAGCACAAGAACAAACGTTAGGTAGGCACTGGTGGCACCTGTGCAGGTATCGGAAACAACCACATGTAAGAGGCAGAAAACAGTGTGTTACAAGAGAAAGTGACGGGTGCATGTTACACACGAGCACAGAACATAGGTAGAAGGATAATACTGCAAAAAATGGCAGACTCTCAAACCACAAGAACACACTGGGAAGACACTTCCATAGTCAAGTTAGTAGATTTTCTATAATGGAAGGGTTTCCTTCAGATAATAGAGAGGGCATGGACAGGACCGGTCCTAGGCATGGGAGGTATGAGCAGCTGCCGAGGGCCTCGCGCTCTGGGGGGCCCCGCTGCCGGCCCCACAGTAGACCACAGAGCAGTGGGCCCACCGCCGGCCGGCCCGCCATGAAATGGGCCCACCGCCGGCCGGGCCGCAGTTACCATGCACGCACCCCACCACCAAACTTAATGACCAACTAGCTTGGTGGTGGTGGTGCCGTACCGTGCGCAGTGTGCAGGTGCCATGCCAGGCCGTTAAAAATTAGATGTGGGTCCCAGGGCCGTCAATCTGGTAGCGCGCGAAAGCGCTACCAATGATGGCCCTGGACATAATTTTGGCAAGCCCCCGCTCTGCAGTTAACAGCACTCAGCACTGTGACGCACAGACCTGGTGACGCAGCATACGCGCCGCGCGCTCCCTGGCCAGGAGGACGAGGGTGGAGTCGGGAGTCGGGAGTCGGTTCGGGACGGGCTGCGTTCATTGTTGGCATAAAGTTAACGTCTCAACTCAAGGTAAGAAAGACGAGACCTGGATGGCTGGTCCATCACTTGTTGTCATCAATTCGTTTTCACTTTTGTATAAGAAAATCAATAAAAATTGATTATACCTAAAAAACCAAGTTCAGCTATTGAGTGTCCGTGTCGATACCGCCTACAGCTTTAATTAACACAGACATCTGGTTGCCATGAAACAACTCAAGTTAGAATCTTTTATGAAGAGTTCTTGAGAACACTTTCATCCACCAGCACTGCAGCGCTATCGCGGGATATTAGAATGGTCTGCTGTACTTCAAAGTCTGAGGTGGCCCTTGTGATGTGTGCAGCACCTTGAAAGACTACACCGTCTTCCTACCGTTAGGTTCTTAGGAAATAGGTTATTTGCAGCTAGATTTGTGTCCAAGATGTGACCCCCATAGTGTAATTGAAATGGTGCATTATTCTGATCCACCCTTCAATGTAACGAATTGTTTGTGGCTTTCCTCCTGTATCTGCTGCAATATGCACAATAAGGTTGACTGCTTCTCACTTGAACCCTAATTCTCCAATTTCTTATTCGGAAATATTCCTTAGCACAACAGAAGGTTAACTCTTCTGTTCTATTGTGGACGACTGCAGTTCTGTTCCTTTGGAGTCAGTGAGGTCACTATTTTCATCACGTCTTCCTCACCTGACTTTTTAGATAAAAAGGGTTTTTTCTAAGACCCAGCGGTGCCAGGGGACAACACCTGAAACCTTCGTGGGTTACCTGTTCCGGCGTACAAATGACAGAGACACGGGACACTTCCTTCGGCGTCAAAGATCGAGGTTTATTTACTGCAGGGAACACAGAAGTCACAAGAAGTACAACGTATGTAGGTTCTAGGAGACTGCTTCAAATTGCATCTGTGGATCACTCCTTTTATACAGTTTTTCATCATAGAACAACATGGAAAACAAAAGATTATAACTCAGTTCCCACAGTAAATTTCATAGGGGGTCGCTTTCATGTATTCAGGGTCCCGGAACATAATTACAGTAGCATCGCCGGTTCCCAGCTGTAAAAGTACATCTTCCCACCATTAGTGCATTCCATTCCGGCTGTAAACGAGTTAAGGAAGAGTCAGAAACAGGTGCAGAGGAAGACAAAGATAGTCAACAGATTGAAAAGAGTGTAAGGGGTGATATCGGAAACACGATTGCAGGATCAAAGGAGACATGCCTAATGAATGCACGGCTGAAACAATAGACCGGCACGGCAAGATGAGCCTCGAGCGGGGCCATCTGCCTTTGCCGTGTCATCCCCCTCGTCATAAAGACACCCTCAAAGGAACACGTGTCTTCCACAAGATCTTGGGAATCCCAGGGTCATGAAGCGGACAGGGTCCGTTCGCTGGCTACTTGAGGGCAAGAAACAAAATGGATGCCGTATCTAAAATGGAACCCGTGGGTTCAGATGAAGAAACCCACGAACAAGATGAACGGTTCAGGTTAGCGTAGCGAAAATGCGTACACTTACTAAACTCGTCATTTGCGGTTCATAGATACCAAACTCGACCATATTCGAGCAAGTCGAAAACACCACTTACAATTGTCACGGAACCTCAGACGCTCATTTTGCCCTCATGTAGGCAAGCACTAGTCGATATCAGAATCGATCTCGATATTCATCAGACCATCCAGATGTTGCTGCAACATCATTCTATCCATCAATGCTTCCTTGGTAACAGGTGGCCGTCTTATACACGTTGTGGCACAGAGGCCACATAAGGCAGGACCACACTGTACACAAAGACAACACGTGAACAGAAATGCTACAACAACCCCAATGATCATCAGAATCTTCCAACCCCACGTCGACATCAGGCCCCAAAACCGTCCTAGTAGCGTCCAATCACCTACGTCCACGTATATGGACTCGGAGATCTTGTGCAATTTTGAGATGGCTTGATAGACAGTTGGTGCGTTATCAGGAATGAAAATGCAGCAACTCGAATGGATCACCTTACATACTCCACCTCTATCTGCAAGAACGACGTCTAAAACCGTACGGTTTTGCAACGTCATAAGCCTGTCCGCCTGAAGCTCTGCTGTTATATTACCAAGGGCACTTGCTGTGATAATAGCAGTTGATTCCCCCACTCGAGTCAACTGTCTCAGGTTCCTACTATTGATCATAGGTCCCCAAAACGGCAAGAAACCCTTAAAGAAGTCTCCTGCTTCTTGACCGGCAGTGTCTTCTTCGCTAATCACGCCTCTCACAACTCTGGTCTTGTGATAATCCGGCCCAACAGTAAAGGTCGGCGGCAACAGATTCGCAATATAACAGGTGCCTGAGAAGTCACGAGGCAACCATGTATATGCGTGGTCGTAACAAACAAAGTATGTACCCTTGGCAGTCAAAAGAACAGGGGAAGAGGCCGTCGGTAAAACATACATTTCAGTACAGGCACTCCTCCCGAGCTGGGCTCTCGGGCTTCGGCCAAGACCTTTCAAACAGAAATTACCGAGATGGGGTACGATCCAGATCGGAGACGAGCTTTTAAGCTGCCGATCACCCACTGACATGCTATACTCAGCCTCACTCAGATATCTGTATGCTCGCACCTCTCCCTCTGGGATAAGCGATGCGTCGAAGATATCTCTATCTAAATCGGCAATCGCTCTTGCCAAAGGCTTGTGGTACGGGCCAGGACCATGATCTGCAGTGCGTGGCTCTCGATGGGGTTTGGAATCTAGTGCGCTACGAAACATAGTTTGGAATGCTCGAGCTGACCCCTGGGAACTGTAAGGAAGGACCAAGTACGGAATTCCCCTATCCATGGTATGTGGCATTAAACCACACACCCAACAATTGGTAGTGTTCATCACCAACTGATGTTGATGAAGAAGCTGGACGAAGGAGTTTTTCATGAATTCCGCACGTCTAACCTGTTCGTGTTGAGGTATAGGGTGAAAAGAATGAGGAGAAACAGTGGGAGTAGGTTTTGGTTCAGAGGAAGAAGTAGGTGAAGCAGAAGGCAATAGTGATTGTATTCCATAATATACTCCACCCACCAATAGCATGGAAACAGTCAAGAACAGCAGGAACACCTGAAACAGAAAGCATTTGGTACGTACAACCCTGTGCAGTACTCATCTTTGCACTAGAGTCTTCTCCACTTCCGACAACTTTGAGAATTCCATCCTCTAAAAACCGTCCGCAACGTTCTTGACGCACTTCGTTCTGAGTAGCGATTATCAATTCCCAGGAGTTCCTAGGAATCGACAAAAGTACCGACCTAGTGTCAAGAACCTGCTAAACAGAAGGAAGTACCCGCACGGCCCTACGGTCAACCCGGATGTAAGGTTCTTTTAATCAAACAGTGTATTACAAAAATCTCCTAGCTGTGGAAAAACACACATGTGGAAAAGAACTCAGAAATTAATAGAAACCACAATTGTTCAGAAATGTTCAAGATGATAATGGGGGGTAACGTAAATTTCAAAAAGGTGAAAAAGCAAAAAAAGATTTTTATTAGTCTCTGGTATGGGAACGAAGAAAATATCTGCTTCTTCCAGGACGAGTCTGCTCTTCAAATAATTGTTCAGGTTGCGGAACAGAGTCCTGTCGGTCAGACGATAGTTCAAGTTTTGAGTTTTCCAATGACAAAGGTTCAACAAAGTTATCTGATTGCACTGAAGTATCTCCCACAGGCTGAGCGTCACTGAACGGCACAAATTTCACCGGAGCTTCTGTTTCTGATGCGGCGATGCCGGTCCTCACCCACGAGTCCGCTGATAAAGGTATTGGTACCTTCTTTGTGTGGGTGGCGTGCACCCAATGTTTGCGGCCCTCCAGACGAACTGCAGTTCTCGTGGCGAGTTGAAGCTGAAAAGGTCCCACAAACCTCGGCTCCAGGTTCCGTTTCCGGCCAAAATTTCTGGTCACCACCCAGTCTCCTGGTTGGAGCCGATGTCCAGGACCCTCTGTCTGTGCCGGCAGTGCTTCAAAGACCTGTTGATGAATTAACCTCAGTTTAGCAGTCAGATCATGAAGATAATCAATTAACATTGGATACTCAAGACTGTCGAAAGACCTGGGTCTAGGGACCCCCCAAATATTTGCAGGACGGCCGAACACAATCTCATATGGGCTGAGCCCTACTCGAGACTGTACAGTCGCCCTGGTCGACAAAAGAGCCAGAGGCAAGGCATCAGGCCACGACAGACCAGTCGTAGCCTGAATCTTTGCGAGTTTCAATTTTAGAGTACCATTGTACCCTTCAACCAAACCCGCTGACTGGGGATGATTGGCACTGTGGAATTTTTGTGTAATTCCAAGGCCCTTACACACACTCTTCATCACACTCCCCACAAACTCACTTCCGTTATCAGACCATACAATCCGTGGCATTCCATTCCGGGGAAAGTATTCCTTCAGTAGGACTTTCGCTGTGGACAGGGCTGTATTATCTTTGAGAGGATAGGCTTCGATCCATCTGGAGAATGCCCAAACCACAACTAAAACGTACTTTAGGTTATTACATCTCTCCATATGGATGAAGTCTAGTTGGATAACCTCAAAGGGACATGTAGGAGGAGCAAAGTGGCCAGGTGGGGTAGGAGTGCCCTTGCCAGGATTGTACATCATACATACCATACAATTCTTAACCACTCTCTCAGCACACTTAGCAATACCATCATTCTTCCAAACAGGGGACAGCAACTTACATATACCTTTCACGCTAATATGTGACAAGCCGTGTGCCATCGTCACAACAGCCAGCACATATGCATCCGGCAACATCCATCTCTGATTTTCCGACAAATCAATCCAACATCCGTGCGCATCCAACTTTCCTGTGCTCTCCTTCCACTTAGTCTTTTCAGTTTCGGTGGCCTCATTCTGAATCGCTTTCACACTCTCCACAGTGTCCTCACACATACCCGTCTCTGCAGGCCACCTCACTGAACTCATCACGTACATTCTAGTTGCAAGATTTCTAGCTGTCTCTTTAGCAATCTCATCCGCAAACGCATTACCACGACCAACATCATCCGTCACCTTACAGTGCGCACTACATTTAATAATTGCCACCAGCTTGGGCAATGTAAGTGCGTCCAAAAGATCGTTCACGAGCTGTCCGTGTTGGATCTTTGTGCCATGCGATGTCATAAAGCCTCTCTCTCGCCACAATCGACCAAAGCTATGTTCAACGCCAAAAGCATATTGACTATCAGTAAAAACATTCACTCGCTTTCCTTTCGACAAAACACACGCTCTCGTCAATGCAATCAGCTCTGCCGCTTGCGCAGAATTCTGATTCAACCTCGCAGTTTCCACAACCGTACTCAACGTTACCACAGCATACGCAGTCGTCACATCACCATTCGGCAACTTAAAACACGAACCATCAACATACAAGGTACCATCGGGGTCTGCCAATGGAGTGTTTTTTAGGTCAACACGACCCTTCGTTTCTTCCTCAGTTCGCAAATAACAATCATGTGGTGGTACGTCGTCTGATTCCATATTGGTTGGCAACAACGTCGCCGGGTTTAGGACGTTACAGCGTTTTATTTGAATATGACTTCCCAAAAGCGTCAACTCATAACCGGACAACCCTGCGCTCGTCAAGTGTTGGGTTTTTGTACGATTCAAGAGAGTGTCAACTGCATGTGGAACCATCACCGTAAGCATATTATCCATGACCAATCCTGCAGATTGTCGGATGGACACCGCAGCCGCCGCTGTCGCTCTTAGACAACTCGGCAAAGCTCTAGCTACTGGGTCCAAAGTCGAGGAAAAATATGCACATGGACGCTGCTTACCGCCAAATTTCTGCGTCAAAACACTTAACGCACAACCCTCTCTCTTGTGAACGTATAGTGTGAACAGCTAACTGTAGTCAGGAGTACCTAACACAGGAGCCGAACACAACTTATCACGCAATTCAGAAAAACTTTTCTGACACTCTTCCGTCCATGGCAAAGGAGTTGGAACATCCTTGCACGTGAGGGCTACCAATGGTTTCGCTAGCAATGAAAAATTTGGGATCCATTGCCTGCAGTATGACGTGATACCTAAAAAGGCACGCACATCTCTCTGAGTTGTTGGCACAGTCATTCGAGCGATCGCTGCAATTCTCTCTGGGGTCAACCTTCTTCCCTCCTTTGACAATAAGTGACCTAGATAGGTTACTTCTTGGCAACAATATTGCAGTTTAGAAGGTGACACCTTGTGATGTAAGTCACTGAGATGCTGTAACAGCGACACCGTGGCAATTTTGCAGATGTCTTTTGTGTCAGCAGCCACCAGCAAGTCATCCACATATTGGATCAAGGCCGCACCAGCTGGTAACACAAACGCGTCAAGTTGACTCTTCAGGGCTTGGCTATATATCGATGGACTCTCACAGTAGCCCTGAGGAGCGCGTTTAAACCTAAAGCTGCGACCACCTAATGAGAAGCCAAACAGATCTCTGCTTTCCTCAGCAATTGGAATGCTAAAGAAAGCATTCTTCAGATCGATCACTGAGTACCAAGAAGCGGATGCTGGAATCTGAGTCAGTAAAGCCGAAATGTCAGGCACCACAGGAAACTGAGGAATCACAATTTTGTTCACCTCCCGTAAATCAATAACAAAACGGTAAACAAGAGGCTTGGATGGATCAGTGCGTTTCAGAATAGGTAACACAGGACTATTACACACGTTTCCCCGAGTCTCCTCGATAACATCTTTCTCGATCAAGTCATAGATGATCGCTAACAACGCTCGTTCACCATCAAGGGAGATACAATACTGGGGAATACGTGGCAGTCGCACATTCGATTTCAGTTGAACAACATAAGGGGAGATGTCAAGCAGGCCCACGTCATTGGGACCTGTTGCCCACAAAGATGCAGGAAGAGAACTCAATTCCGGTGGGAGCTTATCAGATGACAAGTACATGGGAGAGATCACTCTCTGCCCCAACGTAAGCTCCACTCCCGCAGGAGAACAATACAAAGTCGCATATAATCGTTTCAACAAATCCAGGCCCAAAAGATTTTCACCACAACCAATAGTCAAAATCAAAGGAGCTTTCAGCTCGCAAGGCCCAATTGTAAGGGGCAAAGGGCTAGAGACCGGATTGCTAACAGGGGCGCCAGAGAATCCAACGGAAACATTAGTTAAGCCAGACAAAGGTGCGCCAGGGAGTTTCGAATGCATGATGGAACTTTTCGCTGCACCAGTGTCCAACAGAAAAGGCTCAACTACGCCCGATGTGGCAACTGCGACGTAAGGCCCTCTCTGATCAACCGGAACTGATACTACTCCCTCTCTTTGTCTGTGGCTGTCCTAGTAATTACCGTCATCAATACCCTGTTCGATATAAAAATCGTCCACATGGCACTGTGCGGATCTACCTGACGATGAACCACGCTGATCAAAACAATTATTGGAATCAGATGAATTGTTAGAACGCTCATTTTGATTCTGAGTAACACCACGACCTCTACCTCGCGAAGCCTGTTGAGGACCACTACGACCTCCTCTAGATGAACCACCATTATTTCGGTCCTGCAAAACCGGACAATCAAACTTCAAATGACCCTCACCTATACAGTAGGCACATTGATTGTATCCAAGCATAGATCTCTGTGAAGAAGAGTCATTCCGCGATTGCGATCTGGCAGATTGCGATTGCGATCTATTCCGCTGCTGAGAATCATTCTGATTTGAGCGCGGAGGATACGCTTGCTGTAACAGAACTTTTGTTTTGAGATCTTTCGTCTTTTTATCCGCACAATCATTTTCCTCCTTCTCCCTATTTTCATAATATTGAGCCGTGGCCAATATCTGAGCAGAGGTAGAAACAGCCCACGAACTCTCTGAATTTTTCAATTTGTTGCTAAGGTCAGGCAACAAATTCGATACAAATGTATCTACGAACAGCCTCTGACCTCCCTCAGTGCTCATATCTTGACCACTGTGATCGATGAATGCCTCCTAAAATCTCGTAAAGAAATCGGAGACACTCTCGTCCTTCTTTTGCTTACATGCAGACAGTTTATCCCAGTTAACTTTCATTGGTGGCATAAGTGTCTTCATTAGTGTAATAATTCTCTGAGGCAAGGCCGTAAATAACTGCTCAGGCTTAGCCCCACCAACCTGCAATCCGTCAGCCGCTGTAAGTGCCGCCCAATCACCACCTAACTCAGCTGCATGATCTTCGTGACGTATTTTCGCCCACACCGGTTGAGGTACTACGTTGCCGAACAACATGTCGATGTCAGCAAGGTTCATAATCGTAGCATCCACTAATTGGGACAACTCTTTATAGTACCCTGCAGGATTTTTGCGGGGTCAGGCAAGGATTGCTTCACCTATAAGACTTCCGATCGCTTCCATGGGAGATGTATCCAAACTCTCTGGAAGTGCGGCAGAATCGGAGGGGCAGCATTAGGGTTACCTGGCATATACACTGGGGGGACTTCTCGCATGGGATACTGACCAGGCGTCGCCATCCACTCCTCAGATTCATCTTTAAACAATGCTCGAGGTATCACAGTGGGACGAAAGGATAGAAGATGTTCTATAGCACGTCGAACATTGCTACCCACAAGTATACCACTCGAAAACTGAAGCTGAAGTTCAGTTACATCGATCGGTACTTCGTTTACCTCATCATTTGATATCGCTTCACGTAGAAATTTGCACATTTCATCAAACACAAATCTCTGTGTGGGCTCATTGAATTGAGAGAAAGTCTCAAAAACTATGCGCTGGGTTTTTTAAGGGGATACCTAATCCAATTACGCGCCATCCTAATTAACGTATCACGTTCCCTACCATCAGGAAGCTGACTTCGTCATTGGGGAACATCAGAAACATCAGACCCAAGAAGCGGTCCAAAAGGAGAGTAAAGATTAGCAACAGCATTAGGAATGCGTCTTCGAACAGACGGAGAAGAGGAGAAAAGTACAGGAGCAACAACATGAGAGCTAAATACGGGAGCAGTAGGAGCAGTATGAGTAGCCATAAGAGCAGAAGTAGCGGGAGCAGCAAGTTGAGAAGGTATAGGCAGTGGAGCAGTAGGAACAGGAGCAGGTAGAGGAACAGGGACAAGAGGATTCGCAAGAAAAGGACCAGCGACAGGCTGACCAGCAGCTGCCGGAACAACAGGTTGAGGAACAGGGGGAACCACAGGCGCTGTAGTATCCTGCGCATATGGAGGTGGCGACTTCAGTAGGTAGGACAACAAAGGGTCCTCTACTGCTTCCTCTCCCTTCTTATCTGTACCCGTCGGTAAAGCAGGATAACACTTATCCACTGTCATACGTTGCAATCTATCAAAAACTTCCTTTTCCTTCTCGTCTTTATCTCGCTGAAACTGCTCTGCATTTCTCATTGTCGTAACGATACCTTCTCTCTTATTACGTTTAAGCTGTTTGATTTCTTTCTGCTTGGCTTCTTTACGCCATAACCGAAAGGAATCGAACATGGCCGGCCTTGCTTTCTTTTGAAACAATTTAGCTTCGAGATTATCCAAAATTGGTGTTTCGAAACTACCATGAGGTGGCGAACTAAGGACACCGCCATCTTTAGTGTAGCGGACCCAGCAATCATTAAATGTGATAGGACCCACACCATGGCGACTATATAATTCATAGACTGGAGTTCCAACTGGAGGTATCGGACATGAATCCTCCAATCGGGAATCCGCACCACAACCTCTAAAGCAGCTAAACAAAGTACTACGGCCAGGCATCGTGCACACTAACCGAGTTTCACAAACTTCAAGGGTTATCGACTTACGATATCCTTACAAAAATGCAAGACCCTTGGTCTTTGGCGGTTGCAATCGTCAAATAGAACAACTAAGAACAAAGTACGAAGAACCACAAATGCAATGGAACCATGCAACAACTAAGCACCATCAACAACTAAGGACTCTGGGAGCGACCCACAAATACTTAACTGAGAGAACAATGGCGTCACCAGGAAGGCCCGTCAATCGTCTCGCTGTACAAAGGTCTACGCCAGGCGCCAAAACAGGTCGACAGTCAGGGCATCAGTCCGTCGCAGCCGTCAGGAGGCGGGGATCTTCGCGGGAAAAGTCTTCGGGCCACTTGTTTCGACAACAGGATCGATGAAGCGGGGTGCACCTTCCCTCAGAGATTTCACACAAAGCTCCTCACGATCGTCGGGCTTTGGACCAGTACCGCTGATGTCACCCCACACTGGGCGCCAACTGAAGGACTGGGTTTTTTCTAAGACCCAGCGGTGCCAGGGGACAACACCTGAAACCTTCGTGGGTTACCTGTTCCGGCGTACAAATGACAGAAACACGGGACACTTCCTTCGGCGTCAAAGATCGAGGTTTATTTACTGCAGGGAACACAGAAGTCACAAGAAGTACAACGTATATAGGTTCTAGGAGACTGCTTCAAATTGCATCTGTGGATCGCTCCTTTTATACAGTTTTTCGTCATAGAACAACATGGAAAACAAAAGATTACAACTCAGTTCCCACAGTAAATTTCATAGGGGGTCGCTTTCATGTATTCAGGGTCCCGGAACATAATTACAGTAGCATCGCCGGTTCCCAACTGTAAAAGTACATCTTCCCACCATTAGTGCATTCCATTCCGGCTGTAAACGAGTTAAGGAAGAGTCAGAAACAGGTGCAGAGGAAGACAAAGATAGTCAACAGATTGAAAAGAGTGTAAGGGGTGATATCGGAAACACGATTGCAGGATCAAAGGAGACATGCCTAATGAATGCACGGCTGAAACAATAGACCGGCACGGCAAGATGAGCCTCGAGCGGGGCCATCTGCCTTTGCCGTGTCATCCCCCTCGTCATAAAGACACCCTCAAAGGAACACATGTCTTCCACAAAAGCTTGGGAATCCCAGGGTCATGAACCGGACAGTGTCCGTTCGCTGGCTACTTGAGGGCAAGAAACAAAATGGATGCCTTATCTAAAATGGAACCCGTGGGTTCAGATGAAGAAACCCACGAACAAGATGAACGGTTCAGGTTAGCGTAGCGAAAATGCGTACACTTACTAAACCCGTCATTTGCGGTTCATAGATACCAA
The DNA here is from genome assembly GCF_964263255.1 of Lissotriton vulgaris. Lineage (NCBI taxonomy): Eukaryota > Metazoa > Chordata > Amphibia > Caudata > Salamandridae > Lissotriton > Lissotriton vulgaris. The sequence continues at coordinate 27,593 of NW_028244581.1, forward strand.
ACTCAACCATATTCGAGCGAGTCGAAAACACCACTTACAATTGTCACGGAACCTCAAGGTAGAAAACAGTGTGTTACAAGAGAAAGTGACGGGTGCATGTTACACACGAGTACAGAACATAGGTAGAAGGATAATACTGCAAAAAATGGAAGACTCTCAAACCACAAGAACACACTGGGAAGACACTTCCATAGTCAAGTTAGTAGATTTTCTATAATGGAAGGGTTTCCTTCAGATAATAGAGAGGGCATGGACAGGGCCGGTCCTAGGCATGGGAGGTATGGGCAGCTGCCCAGGTCCTCGCGCTCAGGGGGGCCCCGCTGCCGGCCCCACAGTAGACCAGAGTGCAGTGGGCCCACCGCCGGCCGGCCCGCCATGAAATGGGCCCACCGCCAGCCGGTCCGCAGTTACCATGCACGCACCCCACCACCAAACTTAATGACCAACTAGCTTGGTGGTGGTGGTACCGTACCGTGCGCAGTGTGCGGGCGCCATGCCAGGCCGTTAAAGATTAGATGTGGGTCCCAGGGCCGTCAATCTGGTAGCGCGCGAAAGCACTACCAATGACGGCCCTGGACATAAATTTGGCCAGCCCCCGCTCTGCAGTTAACAGCACTCAGCACTGTGACGCACAGACCTGGTGACGCAGCATACGCGCCGCGCGCTCCATGGCCAGGAGGACGAGGGTGGAGTCGGGAGTCGGTTCGGGACGGGCCGCGTTTGTTGTTGGCATAAAGTTAACGTCTCAACTCAAGGTAAGAAAGACGCGACCTGGATGGCTGGTCCATCACTTGTTGTCATTAATTCGTTTTCATTTTTGTATAAGAAAATCAATAAAAATTGATTATACCTAAAAAAACAAGTTCAGCTATTGAGTGTCCTTGTCGATACCGCCTACAGCTTTAATTAACACAGACATCTGGTTGCCATGAAACAACTCAAGTTAGAATCTTTTATGAAGAGTTCTTGAGAACACTTTCATCCACCAGCACTGCAGCGCTAACGCAGGATATTAGAATGGTCTGCTGTACTTCAAACTCTGAGGTGGCCCTTGTGATGTGTGCAGCACCTTGAAATACTACACCGTCTTCCTACGTTAGGATCTTAGAAGATAGCTTATTTGCTGCTAGATTTGTGTCCAAGATGTGACCCCCATAGTGTAATTGAAATGGTGCATTATTCTGATCCACCCTTCAATGTAACGAATTGTTTGTGGCTTTCCTCCTGTATCTGCTGCAATATGCACAATAAGGTTGACTGCTTCTCACTTGAACCCTAATTCTCCAATTTCTTATTCGGAAATATTCCTTAGCACAACAGAAGGTTAACTCTTCTGTTCTATTGTGGACGACTGCAGTTCTGATCCTTTGGAGTCAGTGAGGTCACTATTTTCATCACGTCTTCCTCACCTGACTTTTTAGATAACTCCCTATCCCAAATGAACTGGTATCAATTTGAAAAAAAAACCGAACTGGTCGTGGACTCTAAAAGTCTGAAGATGTGGGGTGTATCAAAATACTTTTGCCTCACCCCTGCATCTTCACAGTTGGCTATCCAAGATAATTCATTTCCACTTACTCATCGACTTGTGCAAACTTTGATATGTTCAACAAGCTATTTACAAACGTTAAATAATAATCGCTCAGACCTAGCAATGAGCAGAACTGGCCTTTATGTACTGATGAGATTACAGCGTCATCGATTTACCCCTTCTTCAAGCTCAGACCATTCCTGAGCTGAGTGTGGGAAGAAATATATATCACATTCTGCACTCAAGTACAGTTTGTCTCTCTTACTTATAAATCCAGTGTTGCGTGAACTTCTGCGGTAAGCCGTAGGAGATGCGCTCCACTAAGCACATGGTGCATTTTACCTGCCGGAAATGCACTTCATCTGGAAGACCTATTTCATGGTTAGCAAGCAGTTAGAACAAGGTCTGGGTATTTGGGGATGGTTATGAGGTAGAGAATATCTTTGCACTAGAAAGGGTGAATAAAATGTGTGTCATGTTTTCTTAAGGGGCTAACCCAACGTTCCTAACTAGAGACCTCATACTGCCCACAAACATTTACCCCCCCCCGCCCCAACTTACCCACTGTTCAGAGGAGTGGGTGTATTCTATGGTGCTCTCATATCCCACTGAATTACAATCTGTGCCTTGGGTGTCTGTAATAATGGCATTTTTCTTCTGATCGGAGTGGTACTGAGCTTGCCTGATAAAGGCATTTGCTTGCTGGCAATTAGGACTGAGTACATACTAGTATGGTATTTTGTAAAGGAATACCCCAGATCCACGACAAAGGACTGGTCACTGTGCGGCCTGTCCTTGATGGTAGAGCTTACCCAAAAAGGATTCTTCCGCCGGAAGAATCCTTTTTAAAAAAAAAAAGCTTTATGCATAAAACAGAGCCACTCTTAGAAGTAATATTGGGGGGCCTTGGGTGCGGATCTGTGCTTAGCTGAGATAGACAGTGGTCAAACATATTCCAGGGCATCCCCCATAACGTTGTTCCTCCTAATGTACAATATCCGTTCTCAAAGTTGAATTCAAAATGCTAGCAAAAGCACTGGCCAACAGCATATCGAAGGTGATTACCTCCCTGTTTCGACTGGATCAGTCTGGTTTCATGCCATAGTGTGCCACTAGACATAACATTAGATGTCTGACACATCTTGACCCTGACAGATAGATAAGATGGACCTGCAGACTACTTGTTCGCCTTACTGAACAAGAACAATATCAATCGCAATTTTATTAATCTTGTCGGACTGTTATACACCAAGACAGCACTACACGGTACCATTTGTGTTACATTTTACACCACTTCTGTGGGTTAGAGGGTGTGAAATTTCGCAAAAGCTGCATTGCACCTGTTTTCCATTCCCTCTACTTTTTGTCCATGTTACTGATATCCACATCAGTTTGCTTCAGTTATGCCAAATAACTAAGATCAAACGTCCTGCAAAGTCACTTTCTGTGATGTCACTTCTTGCGACACAATATGCAATTAGAGGGGCCTCACATCTTCCCTTTCGCCCGGGGCCTCAGAAGGCCTAGGACGGGCACTGGCTTAAGACGGGCCCCGGCCTGGCTCTTCAGCCCAGGGGCCCCTGGCTCTGTCTGATGAGGGGGCATTGCAGCGGGGGCTGCACACAGGGAGGTGGGCGGGAGACACCACCCCCCCTTTCCCCCGCCGGAGGAGAGAGCTGGGCTGTAAAGGTTTAGAGGGGCGGTAGGAAAAGCCCCGGCGTGTGAGGGTCCGAGAAAGAGGCGCTTTCCATTGTGAAGCAGAGGGGAAAAAAGTGAAGAGTTTGCAAAAATCCTTCGAGCCGGATTTGAACCAGCGACCTAAGGATGACAGTCACTCCACTACAGTCCTCCGCTCCCCCAACTGAGCTATCGAAGGCTCTGATGACAAAGATAAGATGTAGGTTCAAACCCTGTCCATCTAACCAGCTTTGTTGTGTAACTACTGAATAAAGCTGTAAGCCCAACCGATAAGGGAAAATGGGTGAGCAGTGATTGCTTTTGATGATATATTTCCATTTACTCTTTTCGGGATCCAAAAGATAATAATGGGGTTATGTTGTCTAGTTACATATATATATACCTGACACCTGACACCACAGCTAATAGCGGCAGCAGCAACGTTCTACGGGACCTGGTCAAGGCATTAGAAAAGAAATCCCGAAGCGAACAATCCAAGTGGTGGGAGTCGAAATCATTACAGAGGTATGTGGAGGTAAACCGAATCCCTCGGGGTTTGCGCATTCTAACAACACCCACATACGATGACCCCAACCCTGAATAATGAGAGAGTGGGCGGAATGTAATTTAGATGCGTCTCGGCGCCAGGTCCAGATCTTAATCAAATATGCAGATATTGATCGCGCAAAATTGCTAGTTGAAATTGATAGCATTAATGAACAATTGGCAGGCTTGGGTGAAAGCGAGGAGAAGGAACAACTTTTAAAGGCTATGCAAACCCGCTTGAAAAAGGAAGAAACTAAAATCATTGAGAGAAAAACATATAAATTTCAAAGGGATCGTAATGACTACGAACTTGGTCAGATATTTACATTTGCCAGAAAATACGATGCCCTACGTGGAGGGGGAAATAAAACTCAATCCCAACCCAAGCGAAGGCCCAATAAACAACCAAGGGAGCAAAATGATACCACAAATTCGACATTCAGTTCGGACCGTGATTCAGGCTCTGAAACGGAGAGCATCAATCAAGCACAAAGAGCTGGCAGTATCAGGCCATCACCGGGGCAGGAGATGGTTTTTTATGCCAGCAAAGACTGCAAACACTGAGGGCAAGCATGCAACAAAAACATATAAACAGCGAGCAAACCTCAGGAGGCGCCAAAGGACAAGGGCCAGCAAAAAGAGGCTATCAAGGGAGAAAGAAAGGCAGAGGCCAGGGTCGGAACCCGGGAAATCAGTCCAATTAATTACTGATAATAATAAAACCATTGTAAATTTGACTCCCTTATCGCTATCATCCGAGGAGGAGAAAATATTACAACTTGGTTTATCGTTTGCACCTCAATGCAATTTCAACTACCCAGCGACAAGATGTGACATGTATAAAACAGTAAGAAAATTAAAACTGCGCAAGTTCTTTGCAACCAAGACCAAACAAAAGGAAAAAACAACATCTACTATAATCATCCCCAATGAAGAACATGGAGTAATGTTAAGCCAAGGCACACGAGATATCACGGAGTTGTGGGAAACAGATGGAGCAGGATATGGAGATAACATGGAGGAAATAAATCATGAGGATATTGATGAAAGTGGCAATCGGACAGCAACGGTTACTCCCTTCAAACCCCCATCAAGCTTTACCCCGGTTCTCCCACGAGACTCCATAGATATTTTTCACGAAAACGTGGTAAGTGACTTAAAAGATCTCAAAACGAATATGCCGAAATGGAAATTCAACAGATTAACCTAAGGGTATAAAGCACCAGTAGCCCGCCTAACCAAGGATAAAAACATCGTGATCCGTGGTATTGATAAAGGGGGCAACATAGTGTTAATGACTAAATCAGACTATGACAAGGAGGCTTACTCTCAGATCAATGACAGAAATTGTTATGAACGTATCCAACCCCAAACAGCAACTTCAATCAAAGTTGAATACCACAAAAAGTTATCTGGGTGGAAATCGACTTACTTGATCAGCGGGGATGAATACAAATATCTCAAGGTCAATAATCCAGTGTTACCGATCATGTACTTCATCCCAAAAATTCATAAGGACCCTCTGAAACCTCCAGGCAGACCGATCATCTCTGCCAGAGGTAGTTTATTGGAACGAACATCAATCTACATAGACTACTTCCTACAGGGCTATGTACAAAAATTAAAATCATATGTACGGGATACTAGTGATATCCTGATAAAGTTAAAAGAGGCCGATTGGAGACAAGGTGACTGGCTTATGGCATTAGACGTAACATCGCAGTATACCAGCATTAATCACACTCAGGGACTGGAAGCAGTAAAATACTTCCTTTCCAGGAGATTTGAAGGATGTAATGCCCACAATGTTATGTTATTGGATATGTTGGATTTCTGTTTATCAAATAATATCTTTATGTTCAACTAGTTGATTTATCGTCAAATTCAGGGTGTGGCAATGGGGGCCAGCTTCTCCCCGAGTTTCGCATGTTTGCACATGGGAGCTTGGGAGGAGCTGGTCCTCAGAACCTCATACCTGGAGGAAATGGGGAACAACATTATTGTTTGGTTCGTTTCATTGATGATTTGTTTATTATTTGGCGAGGCAGCGAGGAGTCTGCAGAAAAATTCATCACTAATATCAATGCAAATGAACTAAATCTTAGATTTACTGCAACACTCAGTCAAAACACTGTTACCTTTTTAGACACTGAGGTATATGTAAAAGACAACAAACTGCATACTAAGATATACCGGAAGAAAACTGCTGGAAACAGCAGTTTACATGCTGCGAGTGGCCATCCAAGGCACCATCCCCTATGGGAAGATGCTAAGAATGAAAAGAGGGTGCAGTGATCCTGTGGAATTAAAAGTGGCCCAGAAAGAAAGCAAAAAAAGATTTTTAGACAGGGGATATTCAGCTGAGATCATTGATAAAGCCATTGCCAAATCAGAAACACTATCTAGGGATGAGTTACTTGAGGGTAATCACCAGAAAAGACAGAATCCAGCTAAACTAGACACATGTGAGTTTAGAATAATAACGAGATTCAGTAGGCAATCAAGGGACATCTACAGGATTATTAATAAACATTGGCCCCTTGTAACGAAAGACCCTATTATTGGCAGGGATCTGCCTACTAGGGTATCTCTTACCTACAGTAGAGCTCCATCCCTAAGGGACCAAATAGTGGACACCAATCTGGAACCTATCAGAGGAAACAATTGGTGGCAATCAGGCAGAGGTTTTTACAAATGCAAAACATGCAAAGCATGTACCCATGGCATCAATACCAAAAGTTACAAGGATGGATTCAGTGATATAGTCCATCCAATATCACAGGTATTGACATGCAAGACCGACCATGCAGTATACGTCCTGCAATGCCCCTGCCTGTTGATGTACGTTGGTAGTACAAAACTCCCTGTACACCAACGTATTCTTCAACATCTCAGAGCAATTTCTAATGGTGACAACACCTACCCTGTTGCCCGCCACTACCGCGAAATTCACCAAAGTAATAACAAATCATTGACTTACTTTGTGATAGATAGCGTGAATACCAACAGACGGGGTGGTGATAAAGAAACCAGATTGAGGAAGCTCGAAACTAAATATATCCTCTTATTAAACACCAAGGCCCCAACAGGATTAAATGTTACTGAGGATATGTATACATGTTTACTTTGAAAGATTAGGAACACAGGGACCTACATTATAACAACAACATCCTATAGAAACATGGGAGAATCTGGGCTGGGACAGAGGTTAACCATATTTGTATCTATGGGATGACAGTTCGCTTCCTCTACTGAATTGATCTGGGGACTGTGGAATCGAGTAACAGCTGCTATATGTTTGAAAAAAAGTAAAAAAAGAAAACAAGTAAAAAAAGCAAATAAGAAAAATGAAAAACAAATATTTACATTTATATAAGTCTGAAATGGTCCAGCTCATAGGTCTTTATCCCTGAGTAGCTGATTTGATCTATATTGACTTGTTTTTTAATATGTTTTGCACTACTTTCACTTTACTATGGACATGGATGTAAACAAATGTTAAACAGCTTAAGAATGACTACTGAGTTAAAAAACAATTAAATATGATCAGTTAAATGCTGATAATCGCAATAACATCCTCTATGAATAAATTGCCCTAGGGCAAAGATATGTTTACATTTGCATTACAAACCTGCAACGATTTGCACAATCAATGTTATGATTTATCATTCAATTGGTATCATAATGGCGTCTCTTTTGCACTATTGCATGAGTTTCGAATAGTTATTTAAGCACTTTAGCAGGAGCACTTTAATGTAAATAATGTAAATATGTAAATGTATTGAAATAGTATTTATTCTATTTTTGTATGCAATTTCTCAGTGGGATGATTTTCTATTATAGAATGATTTATTTTTGTATTTGACCAATAATAACGAAGCTCAAGATAGTCTACCTATTATGAACCAAACGGTATTTTACGTTTTGATTTATATATTGCAATTTATGTATACCAAAGATTTGTTTTCTAAACAATATGATTGTAACATATCTAAAAGCAAAACAAAGCGGAAAGTATTTCTTCCATGTCTATTTTTAAATCAAGCATGTGATCAACTTTTTTCAACAGAGGCTGTCTCTTTAAAAGAACGGCTCAATATGTTTGACACTGTCATGTGAACAAGGTTCCTCGGAGCCAAAATGTCATGCGATGTGCTTGCACTAAATAAACGAATTGCACGTACTTGGACCGTGTCTGCGTCTTTCTGTGGAGTGGGGGAGACACCTCACCCTGTGGAGATCGAGCGCTGATTCATTGGATATATATATATATATATATATATATATATATATATATATATATATATATATATATATATATTCACTCGAACTTCCCACAAAGCGTAGGAATGACAAGCCACACCAGCCGGGTATGCTTACAAGTTTTCTTTATTGGGCACAAAGAAGACGCGTTTCGAGCGCACTGGCTCTTGGTCACATGACCACCACAGACATCTTAGTTCATTATATAGAAGGTCAAATCATAAGAATAAAAGAAAGACTCTGTGTTAACGTCACACAGAGTTTCCAATTGTGCTTGTTGTAAATCATAATAGTGTAAAAAGCTTTCATTAATTATGTGTAACAGTGAGTATAGCACAATTCAGATGCATGTGTGATTAACTGCAAGATTTTATTACTTGTTTATGCGCATAACAAAACATTAAGGGTATAGTAACCGATTATGCTTTAGTTCTAGGTCATTTAGGAAAGTAGAGGAGAAGAAACTACCAAATTGTCATAGAAATAGATTACTAAAAGACAGACAGTGAGTAACATAAAAAAGATAAGGGCATTATTTAAATGCTATAACGAATTTAAATTTAGATGTGATTGAGCTTAAACGGTGTTCACGAAGGCTAAGGTTTTTACATATATATATGCAGCATTCAAACACCGTAGGTTTCCTGGTATTGGATCAGTTATATTTGTTGTTGGTTTTTTTAAATGTATTTAGGGTGTTTCGTGTATACTTTGGATACATTATTACTGTCGATTCTGGGTAACATTTGTTATGGTATTTTAAGTGTTAATTTTTTAGGTTCAGATGCTCTTTGAAACATTAAATAATTAAATGTGTTTTTGGGGCTTCGTGCTTTTTTTTATTATAAATATGGTATTCACGTATTCTGAAGTTCATTGTTATCTTATTAAAGAGTATAATTAGGCTGTTCGGAATTCGGTTAAAACCGACTCTACTCGAAAATACCCTACAGGATGAAAATCAGCTGACCTGGTTTAAACCGAGTGTCACTGATTTTCATCGTTGTTGCAGGTTTTGGCCACTTGAGGGAGCCAAAGCATAATAAACTGTGGTGCCTGGCACGGAGGTGTGAGGCGAAAACAGTGCTTCTGGGCCGGTCCAGCACATGCACATGGGGAGACGTGGTGTGAATGGCCCAAGGGCCATAGCAACACCAGGCCCCCTGTCTGGCTCACATGGGGGGTGAGGAGCTGTTGTGCTCCGCTGTCTTACTGCCGCAGGCCGTTCCCAAGTACTTGACAGGTCTTTAAAAAGACCGTTTCCTTAATAAGGCTTTGATGTTGTTAACACAGGCACTGCGGGGGGCTACAGGGCTCTGCTTCACCCCTTTGGTGTGAGGAGAGAGTTGCCGCAGTGTTGGGGGTCACGGAGAGCACCGAGGTGTCACAGAGCAGACCCTAATGCTAATGCTTCATCTGTAATGGGGTATCAACTCGTAATAACCTGCCTCGTATACGGCAAGAGTTTATGCCTTCCAATGAACCTCACTTGCGTAATTTGAGGATTACGACTGAAAATTGTTAAAAAAAATAATTGCCTTCCGTAAGTATGGTAGCAGAGCACCAGCAGGACCACACAGAATAATGAATCGTCCTAGCAAGGGGGGTCTGCTGAGCCCAGAGAATGATGCCACACAGTGACAGGGAGCAGCCTAAAGCGGACTTGCGGCGCCTTTCGTCTTCAATGTATCAGCCCCCCTCCCACCCCCCACGCCCCCACACCCCCGTCGTGTGTGTCAGCCCGGGCTGACACAGCTTTGGTGCCTGGCGACCGTCTGATTGCAGCCGCACCCGAGTTGTTAACAGGTCTTTGAAAGACCATTTACTTGTAATGTAGGCTTTTGTTATGTTTTCACCCCTTCTTACAGCTGTCTATAGTTGTTAGAATTAGCCCCCCCCCCCCCCCGCCCCCGAAATTTGTCTCTAGATGCCCGCCTGATCAGGAGCCATAGAACTCTGCTACAGCAGCACCCCTGTTCAAACCGTGACCCCAACTGATTGTCCAGCGCCCCTTGCTATTCCAGCAGTGGAGCCCCACCTCCTCCCCTTCCTGAGTTCTCTTGCCACTGCCTGCAGTTCCGAGTGCTAGCCATGGCCGGGACCCAAGAACCGAGCTCTAATAAATAAATATAAATAAATCTTGCTCGTGACCTAGTGCTCTCTGTCGTGCTTCTGCGCAGAGTGCACATGTAAACACCCACTGCTCGTGGTGGGGGTACAAACTACGAGGGATGTATCACCCTTCAACCAGATTTTTGAGTGGGGAGTTTAGGGGCAATTCCCACCACCAGAATTTTAAAGTGGCAAATGAAGAATAAAGAAATCTTCTTCAGTTCTTTGGGGACTGCACGACATCTTCGTTTAATTTTTTTTTCTTCTTTTAATTGTGGTACGTAAGGTATTGAACTTCTACCAATATCGTTCAGTTATGTAAGCCAAGGGACCCAGCGATGGGGAATGAAGGTGCTATTTTATGTTAAAGCTACAGCTGGAATGCCTGTTTTGAAAACAAAGTGTTTTTAGGAAAGTTTAGCTCCTGATCGCAATTAGATACAAGCATTGGCAAAGCTTCCTGCCATGTGTTGCAGTGTAACGGAAGGCCCATTGTAAAGGTTGACTGGTCATCTTTCTGTTGCTTATGGCTATGTTTAACTGTTAAACTTGGTACTAATGAGGTACAACCTATTCCCAGACAGTGTTAACAAGTGTTGAAATAGTGAAGCAATACTATCAGCAAATGTGCCGCATTAGGCAGCATAGTTTACATTTTCTTACTGCATAATTTCGTCAACCCTGCCACGTAATTTGTCCCTCTTCTACAGCATAATTGGCCCTCTTGTGCCGCATAATTCCAGTGCCCCACAACTACGTATCATTTTCCTTAGCTATTCACTTTGCGAGCACATTGAAATAATTTGGTAAAGGATCTGTGTTCTAAAAACCAAACTTCTCTGTGTGTAACATATAACAATCTTGCTTTACATTTAATAGTAATATAGGCTGTATAAACAATTAGAGAAAGCAAACCAGCATTTTGGGTAACTCGTGGGAAGGTAGTCAGGTCATGGGAATATGTATGTGTTCTTGACTATTTCATGTTTAAAAAAGTAAAAATGCCTTGATGTAAATCTTATGTACCCGAGACACTGGTACATTTATTTTTTTAATTTTAAAACCGTGATCATATTGTTTCATGACGTATTGTCGGATTTACATCATTTGATGACTCCTGCTTTGGCTCTTGGGGCCGAGCCAGAGCCCCTGGCTTAGCTCTCCCAGGCTGTGCGTTCTCCCCAGAAATGGGATGTCTCCTACACCCTTGCTGCTCGTGCTCGGAAAGCTCAGAGTAAGTTTGTTGTAGGACTACACTTGCTGTGGAGGCAGGGCAATACAGATTAGTGGAATGGCGCCAAATTCCGATAGCCAGTTAAACAAAAGGGTAGGGCACCAGGGTAACCTGGGAGCACAAGCAAATGGCTCCTTTATCTACTCTTCATTTAACAAGCTTGTTAAGGCTTGAGTGCTTTGATGCCGTCATGCGAGCCCATACTCTCAGGTGAATAGAACCAAAGCGCATTGTTTCAACAAAACAAAAAACAACTTTCTTTGTGTACATCCTCTGCCTGGCCTCCTCACTAAAATTCTTCGAAGTCTGCGCTGAGCCCACAGAATGTGCAAGCTCACAAAGCCAAAGAAGCATTGGCATAGGCAATAGGTCTCGCCTTTGGGACCTTATAAGTGTTAAGCCATGCAACAGTTGATGTTGTTGCACGAAGGATATTGTGCTGGATAACTAAACACTTGTAAGGTCCCAAAGGCGAGACCTTATGGCTATGCCAATGCTTGTTTGACTTGCATATGCCCCTTCAGCCACATTGCAATTTTTATAATAGCATTAAAAAAAGTTCTCTACGTATATTTGACAAACACTTGCTGAGTGACCAATGCATGCTTCCATTTAAAACAAGCATTTACAATGCAATAGGTCTTGCATTTAAGCAGTTTGAGCTATTCACATTGCGAATAACAATGCCTTTTATTTTTGTTTTTAAAACATAAATAAAAGTCTTTGTCATTTACAATGCCAATAGCTGAAACTCGCATAAATGCGAGAACTATTGCATTGCAAATGCTTGTTAAATCTGAGCTGCAGAATCAAAGAACAATAGAAAGTATTTCATGACTTTATTAAGCTTCTGAACTGTAGAGCAGTATACAATTTATGAATAAAAATTGAAAAAGCAATCATAAAAGCAAAGCGTTCCATAAACACCGGCAAAACACCGTTTCAGTTGTTTTTTATGGCGCGAAAATGAGTAAACACTGAAAAGCACTGTTTTTTTGAGGTATGGAAATCACTGGAAAACACTGAAAAAACACCACCAGAATTTACCAAAAATAGAAACTGAAAACAGGAAAGCCTAAGTATAATGTCAAACTTCATCAGGTGTTACATTTTTTGTTTCTGGTCTGTGATGTTGGTAAAGGTGATTCAGTCACTGGGGGTCACCAACGTCAGCGAGTCCCTGTCTGTGAAACACCCTCAGACCCCAGGGGGCCCCAGGGGCTGGTTTTACTTAAAGTTCAGGGGCTGGTCCTTGTAATAGGATCTGTTTAAACACCAGAAGGAGAGAAGAGGGGTGACCCCTCTGACCCATCAGAGCTCTTATATGCTGTGGGTGTAAGAAAGATGATAATAGGAGGAGCCTGGGTTGAAATGCTGAGCCATTGTCAGCCCTTTGCCCCTCGGCAGCATCGCCTCAACGTCAGTCCCACCTCCTCTATAAAAGATGCCTGCAGGAATCCAGTCTGAGGGGTCAATCAGAGGGCAATCAGAGGTCACCGGGCCATAGCTGTATCAAGGAGGGGTGTTTACTTCCGGTGGCTGAACAAAGCAGATGGCAAAGGTACCGGTAGCAGTTTAATACTGCATGCGCCACCTGCACGCTTTCCTCGCACCGGCCGCTCTGCTCCTCCATGCCTTCTTCTCTGTACTCTGTACTGGCACTCAACGCGCAGGATGTAAAGTGCGGTGCCAGGGTTTGAAAGGAAGGTGGCGGAGGCGCAGAGGCTACTGGAGGATCGACGTCATACTCTTTGGCCCACCCCTCTTCAGTTAAGCCAATCGGAGCTGCTTGTTTGGCTAGGGCAGACAACGTCTACATCTACAATGGAAAAAGGCCGAAGTGTTCCAACAATGTCAATGGGCAACTAAATTGCGTCGCTAATAGCGCGAGTTGCCTAAGGGGCATTGGAGAGCTACCGGTAGCCCGTGATCGACCGGTTGGCGACACCTGACATAGAGCCAGTGGTTCAACGGCTACGGCTAAGGGGGATACATTTATCACTTTGTGTGCAGACTAATTACTGAGATGTATGCGCATCAGCAAAAATGGAGGCCTGCGGGTCTTCAATTCTCATCACATTCTCCGCCTCTCTCGTCATACCGTCACTGTAAATTGCCTGGAATGAGGCTCACACAAAGCCTCCCTATACCTGGGGAATGCTTCTGAGGAGCACGCTGCCCACAGCAGAAAATTATTAACTCACTCTGTCTATCCATCGCACTCACTCTATCGCCAACACTCTATCTATCTATCTATCTATCTATCTCCCTCTATCTATCTATCGCACTCACTCTATCGCATCCCCACAGCATCACTCAGCACCACCACAGCATCACTCAGCACCACCACAGCATCACTCAGGGGCACCACATCACTACTATGCGCTACCACAGCATCAATGAATGCCACAGCATCACTATGTGCCACCACAGCATCACTTAAAGCCACAGCATCCCTCGTCGCAACCACATCACTCAGCGCCACCACAGCCTCAATCTGTGCAACCATTCAACAACAACTGGTTCAAATATGTTCTCTCAACGTTTCAAGCTTTATTACAAATGTCACAAAATATGTTAATTATTTCACTTCTGTTCTTGGATTTTAGTCACAATAAAATACACTGAACATAATCTTCACAAAATTATTTACCAAAGTTTAGACTATTGCCATTATAAATCACAATAACTTTTATTTAAGTATTAATTATTAAAAATAAATTAAAGCCATTGTTATTTGTAATATCAATACATCTAAGTCACATTAATACAATACATATTGCATTACAAATGCTATAGGTGTCACCTTTGCGAAAGTTAAAACTATTGGCATTGTAAATGACAAAGCTATTCATTTAGCTATTTTCAAAACCAACACATAAATAACAAATTTGTCATTTACAATACCAATAGCTCAAACTTTCCTAATGCGAGACCTATTGCATTGCAAATGCTTGTTTATTTATTTATTTATGCATTTTTATATAGCGCAGACTTTACCCGAAGGCGTCAGAGTGCTTCACAATAGGAACGGAAAATTACAAATGAACAAAATTACAAAAGCAGATGATAACTTACATGAAAACTGACCTAGAACCAACATCAAATGACAGGGCAGCCGTAGGCCATGAAGATATCTCTGTCCCAGACCGTGATATTGTCTTCCCAGACATTGCAAACAGTCCACAAGACAATAGACAAGATAGTGCACATACTTACCAACTCCTGAGAGCCCAAAGCCCAGTGACCCAGGGTTCCACATCTGGAATACCAGGTCAAATTGACGCGCTATTTACAATAAAGATGACTCCTGCACCCAGTGCCCCAGGCCCCCAGCCAGAAGAAGATCGAGAGAGTGACAGGGTCTCAGGTGGTTCACAGCACAGCTCTCACATGCCTCTCCCCAGACCTCACGGCCGAGCGCCAATACCCATTACTAGGGAACACAACACCTCCGGGGCTGGGATTAGACAATATGGCCCATTTCTGTCCCCCATCCGGCCGCAATGCGATACACAAACACACTATGAGGAGTGGCGACCCCTTAACACTGGTCCCAACAGAGAGGAAAAACACCAGATACAGTTCAATGAAGAAAACAGGGAGGGCGAACAACGCCTCTCTGAAGCAATCACTAATAGAGACATCATTAGGTGGAGGACAGAACAAGACTTATACCACAGAGCAGGCAGAGCAGGCAGAGCAGTTGAGGACGTGCCACTTGCACACTGCTCAAGAAACGCCACTGACAATACAGTAACTGATCAGCGGCGGCCAGTGCAGAAAGGTAGAGGAGATGACAGAATGACTGAACTGATGGGTGGGGTAGGCCAGTTTAGGGAAAGGCAACAACCACCGACACGCAATGAATTGGCAGGTGGTGCAAATGAGGTAAGGTCACACAGGGGTGGGATCTTAACAACAAGGCCACAGCAGAGGCCATGGATACAATTAGATTATGAAGCCCAACCACAGAGCGACACAGCAGCTAACCTAACACAAGCCCCTCCAACATTCCCTAACTACAACCCCCAGAGGTCACTGCCACAGACACCTGTACGCCAGGCATCACCACCAGTAGCCACACCACGCAGAATAGTAGCACCAGAGATAAACATAGACAATTTGGAACTACAAAATGTGCTTAAAAGAGCAGAAGGACGCTGGAGAGGGAAGAGAAGAACAGAAGTAGAGAATCTAGAAGTTTTAGGTAACCATGGGAGGCCTGATGATATCCCACAGGAATATGATGTATCAGGCACAGCACGCCTGCGCTCCACCAGATCAGGAGCACTGTACCGCATGGCCATTAGCAGGCCAGGACAATTGTCATCCAAAGAACTGACACCATATGAGATAGTGGTACTAGGAGAAGGGAGTAACTACTATGCCGACAAATTTTCAGATGACTTGGCAGAATGGACGGAAGCTAATGCATCCCAAATGAATGTGTGGCCTCGAGAGGGGTCTTTTGAACCCGAAGATATGGCCACTGCTGAAGACTGTATCTTACGGGGGAAGGGGATGAAGACTGGGACTACAACTACATGCGTAGAGGCCTAAGAATTTGGCAGAAATACGCACGCAGGTATGACAACACAGGGCCCACAGGGGTGCAGCGCCAGCTGCCCCAGCTGTATAAAAACATCAAGGACCGCCCCATCTATACTCCTTGGTCCCTAATGGACAAGGAAAATTTAAAAAAGCAACTTCCGCCCCTCACAGAGGGTGCTTGAAAGTGGATACAAGCCTTTGAGAAGCACACTGCAGGTGTGCCATTGGCTGCTCGAGATGTAAAAAGCCTGCTCACTTCCTTGATTGGAGAGGATGCAGATGAAATGTTAGTCAAGTCAAGTCAAGTCAAGTCAAGTCATACAATTTATATAGCGCACTACGTACCCAGAGGGTTTCAAGGCGCTTGGGAGGGGGAGGAGGATTATTTGTCAAATATCCATGTTTTAAGCTGCTTTCTAAACGCTAGGTGGTTCTGGGTGAGGCGCAGGTAAGCGGGGAGTGAGTTCCATGTTTTAGCAGCCAGGAATGAAAAGGATCTGCCTCCCATGGTGGTCTTGTTGATGCGAGTTACAGTGGCGAGGGCTTGGCTGGAAGACCGTAGTTGGCGGGGGGGGGTGTAGAAGGACAGTCGAGTGTTGAGGCAATCTGGTCCGATGTCGTAGAGTGATTTGTGTGCGTGGGTAAGCAGTCGGAAAGTGATCCTCTTATTGACGGGTAGCCAGTGGAGGTCTTTAAGGTGACCAGAGATGTGTTCGTTGCGTGGGATGTCTAATATGAGCCTGGCTGAAGCGTTTTGGATTCGTTGGAGTTTCTTCTGGAGTTTTGCGGTAGTACCCGCGTAGAGGGTGTTTCCGTAGTCCAGTCGGCTCGTGACCAGAGCGTGGGTGACTGTTTTCCTTGTTTCGGAGGGGATCCAGCGAAATGTTTTTCTGAGCATGCGAAGAATGTTGAAGCAGGAAGAGGATACGGCGCTGACTTGTCTGTTCATCGAGAGTGAGGAATCCAGGATGACGCCAAGGTTCCGTGCGTGGTCTGTCGGGATGGGTGCTTTTCCGAGGGCTTCCGGCCACCAGGAGTCGTCCCATGCAGAGGGGGAGGTACCTAAGATGAGGACTTCTGTTTTGTCTGAGTTCAGTTTCAGACGGCTTTGTTTCATCCATTCGGCAACTTCTTTCATTCCTTCGTGTAGGTTAGTTTTGGCGGTGCTGGGGTCATTGGTGAGAGAAAGGATTAGTTGAGTGTCGTCCGCGTAGGAGATGATGTTGAGGTTATGTTGGCGTGCGATGGCCGCGAGGGGGCTCATGTATACGTTGAAGAGGGTGGGGCTGAGTGAGGATCCTTGAGGTACGCCGCAGATGACTTCAGAGGCCTCGGACTTGAATGGAGGAAGGCGGACTCTCTGGGTTCTTCCGGTGAGGAACGAGGTGATCCATTCAAGTGCTTTTCCTTGGATTCCGATGTTATTGAGGCGTTGTAGAAGGGTGCTGTGGCAGACTGTATCGAATGCTGCAGAGAGGTCGAGGAGGATGAGGGCGACTGTGTCTCCATTGTCCAGTAGAGTACGAATGTCGTCTGTTGCTGCGATGAGGGCGGTCTCAGTGCTATGTTTTGCTCGGAAGCCAGATTGTGAGGGGTCGAGGGATTTGTTGGCTTCGAGGAAGGCGGCGAGCTGGTTGTTGACGGCTTTCTCGATGACTTTGGCCGGGAATGGAAGAAGCGAGATGGGGCGGTAATTTTTGAGTTCGGTGGGGTCCGCTGTTGGTTTTTTCAGAAGGGCGGTGAGTTCGGCATGTTTCCAGTCTTCTGGGAAGGTGGCGGAGTTGAAGGAGCAGTTGATGACGTCTCGGAGGTGCGGTGCGATGACGGAGTCTGCTTTGTTGAAGATGTGGTGGGGGCATGGGTCTGTGGGGAATCCTGAGTGGATGGAATTCATCAGGCGGGTGGTGTCCTCAGTGGAGATTGGGTTCCAAGCGTTAAGGGTGTTCACGGGGGGAGGATGGTCAACAGATGGTGGGGTGGGCTGGTTTCCGGGTTGGTTGTCAAAGCTGTTGTGGATGTCTGCAATCTTGTTGTGGAAAAAAGAGGCTAGGGAGTCGCAGAGGGTTTGAGAGGGTGTGATGTTGTTGGAGTTGGCCGAGGGATTGGAAAATTCCTTGACGATATTGAAAAGTTCCTTGCTGTTGTGGGCGTTGTTGTCAAGTCGATCCTTGAATGCTGTTTTCTTGGCTTTTCGGATCAGTTGGTGGTGAGAGCGGGTGGCGCTTTTGAAGGCGTCCTTGGTGCTGGTGGTTGGGTCTTTTTTCCAGGCCTTTTCAAGGGAGCGGCAGAGTTTCTTGGACTTCTTGAGATCGTCGTTGAACCATGAGGCTTTCTTGCTGCCAGGTTTGCTTTGACGTTTTTTCAGTGGAGCTAAGGTGTCGGCGGTGTTGGATAACCATAGGGTGAGGTTGGCGGCGGCTTCGTTTGCGTTGGAAGAGGGGGCTGGTTATGTTCACACGTATGTTCACACGTATTGACTACAGACTTCCCACCACTAACTCAGAACTGGATGGTAATCCTTTTAATATAATAAGGACCGCCCTATGGAGTGAGCTGCGTAGGAAATTCCCTGATGTCCCTGACATAGAGTCCCTAATGTCTCAGACAATGCAAAGCAATGAAGACCCTGCACAATACATTGCAAGAATGAAGGAAAAGTGGCATCAAGAGTTAGGAGAGAAATGGGACGTGACAGGAGGTAACTGTAGGTTCTTCTACCATACAGTTAAGAAGGGATTACCCAGTGCAGTACAGGACAAGCTAGATGGGATAGTAGCAATGGAATGCAAACCATGGCCAGAAATACAGCATCACATTATTCACTATTGTAAGAAGGAACAGGAAATGTAAATGTAAATGTATTGGCATTTATATAGCGCACTACTTACCCGTAGGGTCCCAAGGCGCTTCGACCGCTGCGAAACCCTTCCTGGCTTCCCTGAGAGATGGTCCCTTAATGGGTATCTCCAGGGTGAGACCAGGCATCCCCGGCGGTCTGGTGGGGCCGTTAGTGAAGATGAGGCAAGCTAATGCCCAGAGTTGCCGAGTGTGATCGCTGATCAGAGTGGGCACCGAGGCGAGAGAATTATCGAGTCCGCTGACCCTGGTCCAGAAACCTGCTGCGCCGGGAATCGAACCCTGGTCCCGGGCCGTCCTCTGCTCTCAGGTCTGCCGCCTCTAACCAGTCAGCCACACTGCCAACAGGAGAAAAAGAGGCAATTAGCAATTAAAAACACAGCTGCTAAATTGGTGCAACAGAAACTGAAGAAAAAGGAGGCTGTGGACACAATTATGGTAGCTACCCCAGTAAATCAAATGACTACTGTCACCCAATTCCCACAAAACGCCCAGAGTACATTAGAGGGAAACATGCAGGCAGCAGCACAACAGACACAGGCACTACCCTCTAATAACAATCAGCGACAACAGCAGTATCTTGATAACAGACAAACAAGGTCATCAAATACTGGAATGCGAGGAAGGGGTAGAGGAATGGGCTACCAAAGACCTGCACAACAGCCAGGTCCTCCACGGTGTTACTACTGTCAGCGACCAGGACACATGATAAGGGAGTGCCTCACTAAAATGCGAGATGATGAAAAGGCAGCAGGAAGAGGGCAACCACAGCAAGTTCAGGTACCAGTACAGTACGTTCAGCAGCAGCCACAGCTGCTGCAGCCCAACGTAGTGTACACCTACCCATCTGCACCACAACAACAGCCAATGTTGCAGCAAGTACAATTACAGACACCAGTTCAACAGACACAGCCACAACTGGTTCAACAACAAACACCTGTGTACCAAATGGTGCCACAGACACAGGTCCTTGTACCTCAGGGAGCCACAGTGCTGCAGCCCACAAATTCAGTTTTGCAGGGCACCATTCAGCAGTACCGGACTGGAGGGTATTCAAGTTAGGACAGCCCACAGATAAACCTAGTGTGTCCCTTGTTGTCGTGTCTCACAAATATTAGAGAGGATCCAGGTGTGTATGTCACGATCAACAACAAAACGTACAGTTTTTTGATTGACACAGGTGCAACATTCTCCTGCATAACGGAAGGAGCACTGCCCATTTCCAAGCAGAGTGCAGACACACAGGGTTTCTCTGGGGCAATAACAAGGGTTCCCTTCACAAAACCAATACCATTGGAAATAGGAGGTAAATGTGTTCGGCAGCGCTTGCTTTATTCAACACAGTCCCCCGTCAATCTCTTGGGGCGTGATCTCATGGCCAAGTTAAATATGACAATACACTTTAGTGAGGATGGCACAATGACTTGTTCCATCCCTGGTACATCGCTGACCAGGATGACGGCTGTCACTGTGGATTCTTCCAAGAGAGATCAAATGAGAGCCCGCCCAGTCGATGAACAAGCATTTTTAACAGCAGTACAAATTGTCATTGCCAATTCACCAGAAATGGCAGGGCGCACTGTGCAGCTTCCCAAAGAATTTCTTTTCCGCCCTCAATCACAGAATACGCCAGCTCCAGATAAAGACATGATTCTAGGAATACAGTGTTTTCAAATAACACCAACATATGGAGCCTTTATAGCAGGAGATGACTTCGCCCATCCGTGGGCCTGCATCATTTTTATTGAACCTGGACATCTGGTAAGAAATATTACGGATCAAGAACTATTCAGTGATCCTGAGAAATATCAAATGACAGAAATTGTTTATCAGAATCCAGTCCCCGTGTCAGTGACAGTTGAAATTAGAACACCAGCACCACCCACGGTAATTGATACTGCACGTGACTCAGACTTAGCTCAGGTGCCCAACATCCTTTGGACCACAGGTCCCAATGATGTGGGGCTCATTCGATCAGCTGCACCATTCAGAGTGACGCTAAAAGAAGGAGCCATTCTCCCCAGAGTGTGCCAGTACCCTTTGTCCAAGGAAGCAGAAGAAGGAATAGCCCCCACTATACAGGCATTGCTAGACCAAGGTGTGATATACCCTTGTATCTCACCTTGCAACACCTGTCTTTTTCCTGTGAGGAAGCAGCAAACGAATCAATGGAGGTTAGTTCATGATCTTCGCTCGATTAACAGCATAGTGGTACCAGAGTTTCCCATCGTCCCTGACCCTTCAGTGATCCTTACTAACATCCCACCAAATACAAAGTACTTTTCTGTCATTGACCTGCCTTTTTCAGTGTTCCACTGCACGTTGACAGCCAGTTTCTATTTGCATTTCCATTCAGAAATAGGCAATTTTCGTATCAAAGACTCCCTCAAGGCTATTGTGAGTCCCCCAGTGTGTTTAACAGAGTTGTCAAGGACGATTTATCAAATTTCCAATGTGAAAGCACTTTGCTGCAATATGTCGATGACATACTCCTCTGCAGCATAACAGAGCAAGAGTGCAGAAAAGATACAATTGCTCTGCTCACAACATTAGCACATAGAGGATACAAAGTAGACAAGCAAAAACTGCAATACTGTCAGGAAGAAGTGCAGTACTTAGGCCAAATGATTTCAGCGTCAGGAAGAAGAGTTACGCCAGGAAGAGTAGAAGCGATAAGGAAGACTCCAGAACCACAGACAGTCAAAGACATGCAAAAATTCTTAGGACTAGTCAACTATGTCAGACAGTGGGTCTTTGATTATTCTACTATAACTGCACCACTCCTGAAAGCTGTCAAAACGGCTAAAGAAAGGCATAACAAGATTGACTGGACACCAGAAATGACATCAGCCTTTGTGAAGTTAAAAGATGAGATTACAAATGCACCAGTGTTAGGCTCTCCTGACTACACAAAGGAATTCTATCTGTTCACACACTGTAATGGACAGGTCATGACAGCAGTCCTCACCCAGAAATACCCCATGGGCCCCAAACCAATTGCATACTTCAGTGGCATGTTAGACTCAGTGATGAAAGGCCACTATCCTTGTGAACAGGCTCTTTCAACAGCAGCATTTGCTGTTGAGAAAAGTACCCCCATAGTCATGGGCTCCCCCATGACGTTGTACACTGAACATGCTGTCTTTGCAATAATACAGAAAGCTAAAACTACTCTTACAACACAAAGAGTGTCAGGATATGAAGTCATACTGTCATTACCATCCTTGAAGGTTGTAAAGTGTCACACTGTAAATCCAGCCACGTTCTTTGCCCATCCAATTGCAACAGCTGATGATGACACCCATGATTGTGCCACATACTGCCCAGATGAGTCAGGTACAGCAAAGGAGGACCCATTACCAGACAGTATAATTTACTTTGTTGATGGTTCTTCCACTATTGATCAAGAGACAGGGATAAGACACACTGGAGCAGCTGTAGTCAGAGCACAACAGAATAACTCCTCAGACTCTCTGGACATCGTACAGCAGATTAGATTGGGGCTGCGAGCTAATCGCGCTATACCAGAGATACTCTACTGAAATTGTTTTTATTGTGTTTTACTGTGTTCCTTAGCGTTTCTGTACCAGGCAGCGAGAAAACTGTACTCAGTTCGATAATTCTTTTTGGGGGCTTTTAATTTCGAGAAAGTAATTGGGAATTTTTGTAGGCACTCTGACACCCTTGACACGTACTTTCAATACTTCCCTACCTCTGTCTGTGGCGATTTCTTTACGTGTCTGGCAGCGGTGGGCGCCATCTTGGGATAGCGGGGTCAGCGCTCTAGTCGCGCAGGACTCACGCCCTCCTCAACCAGCTATATAATGTGCGTTGTCCCCAGACGGCGCAGCGGGCTGGCGCAGCGGGCGCGCCGGGCGCGCGCTGAAGCCGCGCCTAAGCCAAGCCCGTCTGCGCCCGTCCGAGCCTGGACCGAGCCCAGGGCCACCCCCCTTACATCGTCACCCTCAGCAAGGTTAGTTTACACTGCTAATGAACTACGTCATTTTAATAACACATTCCAGACTGTACATGTTCCTCCTACATGCTTATTAGCTGACCCTATTGGAGGTCCTTTCCTATGCACTTTGTGCACTAACAAGAGCACGGTTACCCAAACCCACATTTCACCTAATTCCCAGAAACTTATACACGCTGCACTTGTTAATGCCCGCTCGCTCCCCTGTCATAAAATTGACATTCTGGAGTTGCTCAATAACTATGCTATTGATCTCCTATTTCTGACTGAGACTTGGGGAGACAATGCATCTGGGCCAGACTTTAAGGCTGCGACGCCAGAGGACTACTGTGTCCATAGGCAGGATCGCATTTCTGCCCATAAAGGCGGGGGGATTGCTATAATATATCGTAACTGCCTTCGTGTGAAAACCATCGACCTTAAACATTCAAGTTGCGAGGCATTGGCTTTTACAATTACCCTCACCAACAACCAAACATTCACAGGTACCCTTCTATACCGACCTCCAGGCTCCCGTTCTATCTTTCTCTCTCAACTTAATCAACTGAGCGAGCTATCTGCAGATCACAAACACTTCACTCTCCTGGGAGATTTTAATTTTCATCTCGATTCTTTGTTAGATAAAGATACTGATCAGCTTATTAATGATCTGCTTGCTGTAGGTCTTGAACAACTGATTACAGAGCCAACCCACGAAGCTGGCCATACGCTTGACGGTATATTTACTAATGACCCCCATATTATCAAAAACGTTATATTTCCTTTAACTTGGTCTGACCACTTTGCTATTTTATTTGATATACGAACAAAAACTACAGCCCCCTACACCACGTCTGTAAATTCCGACTTTACCTACAGAGATTGGAAAAACCTTGATTTTAATCAACTTGCACAGATTCTTACTGACGACTTTGCAAGTATAGACACTATACATGACCCAAATATTGCAGCAGCCACTTACACCTCTATTTTGGAAGAAGCTTTTCTCACCTTGGCCCCCCCTTAAAACACACAAATGCAACAGGAAGACCCCTTCGGCCCCATGGTTTACCGAAAACCTCAGACTACAACGACAATATTGTCGTAACAAGGAACGACATTGGCGTAAAAATTACAACCCAGCAGACAAGACTGCCTATAAAGCTGCACTTCTTAGCTATAAGCAGAGCATAGTATCTGAGAAAAACATCTATTATACTGCCCAAATAAACCAAGCCCAATGCAGCATGAAGAAACTGTTTGAAGTTGTCAACCATCTTGCTGAACCTTCTAACCCCCCGACGGAAACGTCCCAAAATCTCTGTAACACACTGGCTGACTTTTTCTCTGAAAAGGTCACATCTATATTTAAGGATTTCAGCCCTAAAGTGTTAACCTCCGACACCTCTGACTCTGAGCTACATGAGACTCTGACAGCTTCTACTGAATTTACTGAATTTACCAGCACGAATCCACATGACATTTACAAATTAATTCAGTCAATCAAATCTGGTTCCCCTTTGGATCCATGTCATCCATCCATACTCAATAATATCCCAGACATTATTTCTATGCCACTTGCACGTATCTGTAATAGTTTGTTTGCCACTGGTTCTTATCCTACCATTTGGAAAAACACCATTATCAGGCCGCTTCTTAAAAAACCTTCCCTAGATCCCACACTACCCTCCAGTTATCGTCCCATTGCATCTCTGCCGTTTCCTGCCAAGATCTTTGAATCGGTCATGAACAAACAACTTTCTGACTACATTCATACCAATGACTTGCTAGACGAAACCCAGTTTGGTTTCCGGCAAGGTCATGGAACAGAGACCGCCCTGATCAAGGCGGCAGATGAAATCAGGGCCACAATGGATAAGGGTGGACAGGCTGTCCTAATACTGTTGGACCTGTCGGCGGCTTTCGACACGGTCGATCATGTAACTTTGGTCGGCCGTGTCGAGGCCATCGGCATTAAACATAAAGCTAGGGACCTCATTGCATCATTCTTGGCGGATCGTAGCCAAGCGGTCAAGTTGGGTACTTTTACCTCACCCACTTTCATCCTTCCCTGTGGAGTCCCTCAGGGTTCCTCGCTAAGTCCGACCCTTTTTAATATCTATGTTTCGGACTTAGCGAGGGTAATAAAGGAGCATAACATCAATTTGACAACATACGCTGATGATACTCAGCTGGTGCTGTCTATTCACAAAGATGGACCCACGGTCGCAGCAAATTTCAAGAATGGTATGAGGGCCATTAGCAGTTGGATGGCTTCCAACTGTTTAAAACTCAACTCAGCTAAGACAGAAGTTATGCTCTTTGGAAACATTCAACCTGTGTGGTCCCCTTCGTGGTGGCCTGAGGAACTAGGAACCCCACCCCAACCTGTCAGTAAAGTTAGAAATCTGGGAGTGATATTCGACAACAAGCTCCTTTTCCATCATCATGCGAATTCGGTAGTGTCATCTTCCTTTAACATCTTAAGGAAGATAAAGAAACTACTACCGTATCTTCCTACAGCTATGGGAAAAACACTCATATCCACACTGGTGTTTTCTCGCATCGATTACTGCAACTCCCTTTTCCTCAATGCTCAAAAAAGGTTATCTCCAAATTGCAACTAATACAAAATGCCTCTGCCAGAATCCTACTGGGCATTCCCAAATACAGTTCTGTCTCTGGACATCTCGACCAACTGCACTGGCTCCCAGTCAGAAGTCGCACGAAGTTCAAGACCCTCTGTATTGTCTATAAGGCAATAAATAACACGGGACCCAGATTTCTGAGAAGTTCCTTTAAACCTCTGGCAACCCCCAGAACGTTGCGCTCCAACACGGCTCACATGCTTCAGATTCCCAGAACAAGAAAAGTGACCTGGGGAGACAGATGCTTCACCATAGCAGCGGCGAAATTGTGGAACTCTCTTCCCCTTAATATAAAGATCAGTCCATCTTTGATTGTCTTCAGAAAGCAGCTAAAGACTTGGCTGTTTTCTCAATGACATCCCTGTAGATCACTTTATTCACTGTTTCACTGTTTATTATCTGGTTAGTTATCCTTTAGCTGCTAGCGCCGAGACACCTACGGGTAATTGCAGCGCTTTAAAAATTGCCAAAAATAAATAAATAAATAAATAAATAATTACATTGCCACCCCATTACTCAGCCCAGGCAGCAGAATTGGTTGCATTAATAGCCGCCTTGAAGCATGGAGCTGATGAGAGAATTACTGTGTACTCTGATTCAGCATATGTCACCACAACAACTCATTCAAGCATATTGAGGTGGAAAAGGCGCGGTTTTCTTAAAACAGATGGCACGCCAGTAGTGCACAAACAGTTACTTGAAGAATTAATTGATTCTCTGACACTGCCAGCAGAAGTTGCAGTAGTGAAATGTGCAGCACACACCAATGGCCAGGATTTTGTTTCCAGAGGAAATGCAATGGCAGATTGGGCTGCTAAGGCAGCAGCGAAAGGGCCAAGTTGTACACTATCACCATCCCCGACACAGACTGATTGCACCCCCATTTTGCTTGCAAAAGATACACTCTCAATAGTACAGGAAGATATACAAAATGAAGTTGAGGACCCAAGTAAGTTGCTACTTCCAGGTACACCTGACCCAATACTTCCATATGTCATTGATGACACACAGCAATATGACATCATTGCACAGTTGCACCTCAGAGAGATACAAGAAAGTGCCACACCTGAAGAAAAAGAGCTATGGAAGAAGAGGGGAGTACAACAGGATGCTTCAGATTTTATTTACAGACAGACAATGACAGGAAAGCCTGTCATGGCGCAAGCCCTTCTGCAAGTAGCACTCACCCAACTGCACCTTCCTACACATGTCCCTCGTGATATCATGTCCACTACTTTGCAGACAGAGTGGTTTATCCCAAATGCATATGAGCATATACAACTCTTTGTTCATCAGTGTCTCATTTGTCAACAGTATTCCCCTAACCCAGCTCTGAAAACCGTTGCATCAACAATACCAAGGCCCAAGGGTCCTTTTAGTGAGCTTCACATTGATTATGTTGACATACTTGACAGATGCCAGAATTACAGATACCTCAGTGTGGTAGTGTGTCCTTTTTCACGTTGGATTGAAGCTGGACCATGTGTCCATTGTGACGCTAAGGCTGCAGCTACCTTCCTGCTTCGTAAGGTCATATGTCGCTGGGGAATACCAGATTCTATTCGCAGTGACAATGGCAGCCATTTTTCAAACACCATTTTTGACACAATTGCAAAAATGCTAGGGTTAAAACATAAGTTGACTTCAGCCTATCACCCCCAAAGCAATGGCATTTGTGAGCGCCTCAACGGTCTGCTCAAAGCCAAGATCAGTAAAATAAGTGCCACAATTGGGAAGAAATGGCTTTATTGCCTTCCCATTGCTCTGTTTTCACTAAGGAACTGTCCCAGTTCTGATCACCACCTTACACCTCACCAGCTTGTCACTGGCAGATCAATGAATATGGTTGTTCCTTTCACCAGACCTAAAGTAGACAATGAAGCATCTTCAGAAATTGTAAAAGCTGAATTATTTGATTACTTGTGCGCCCTAACCCGTGCTGCCAGGTTTCTTTCCATTCAGATATCGAAGACAAAGAGCAAGGACGGCACCCTTTCTGGTAAACTTTTGCCTATCCACCCCGGAACACAGATCTTCATAAAGAAGCACGTACGGAAGTGGAGAGACCCCAAGTACGAAGGACCATTCCAAGTCATTGACTCTTCACCCTCTGCTGTCCGAATAGCTGAACGCAAAGCATGGGTTCATCTCAACCACGTAAGGATCCATCCAGCACCATCAGAGACTTGAACTTTAACAGAAAGGGGGGCATCTTATTCCCTATGACGATCCAAGACCGTGAATATGGAGATCGAATGAGGGTCTATGGAATAAGAGACAGTAACAGACCAACGCCTCCTACCAAGATTTCAGTTAAAAAGATATGTACAGTCACTCTTATACTATTTGTTATGTTTGTTGCTTCAATGGCTATATTCCACTGGTTTGCAGTGCAATCTGAGAGAGAGAGAGCTATATCTAGCAATGTTAGGCCTACCACCTTAGTAGGATATCACATACCCAAATCACTTCCTGGTAACATACTAGGTGAGGAATGCACCAGCACTGGCTGCACCACCCCTGTATCCACCTTGACACCTTCCACACCCCTTGCAGACACCACTGAGTGGGACGGGGTACTTGACATCACTGTAGAAACCCCTGGGAAAGATGTCCCTAGACGTTTCCGTCAGCATAAAAGGAGTATCAGGTATAAAACAGGTCGACCAAGGATATATACCAAACGTACCCAACGTAAGGAGGAACGCACTGTACAAGTTTCAGACTGGGTTAGTGATCTCCAGGACACAGTTGTGTACACATTTGAACAGCACTCCATACCCGATTTCTACTCCCAACGCCCCAGTGTGTCAGTGGAGGACTATGGTATCCACAACGCCTTGTTAGATAACATGTGGTATAGAGACATGAGGGAGGTGGGAAGAAAGGCCACAAAGGACTCCTGCTTTGTGTGCTCACACATTCCACACGCTGTAGGTGCTGATAAACTGCTCTTTCCCAAAGAGATTCCACCGCCCACTGCCAAATGTCTTCTACACTTGTTTCTTTGCCGCATACATCGCCAGATTCAGCTCCAGTCAGCAAAGATAAACATGGCATTTGTGAACATCACAGAATGGGATGACAAGTATGTCACATTCGTGGTTGTTTCTGATCCAGTAGAGTTTAAAAAGAGAATGGAGGTTTACCGTGAGATGAAAGTGTCTGCTGACATGTTGCAGGTTTGGGAGAATAAGTTTAAAGCATTAGGATACTTCACTTTCCCAACACCCCCATCAAGATGCCACTCACCCGAATATAAACAAGCTAACCATACATGTGACACATGCCCTTGTCAGTGGAGACCAATTTTGCGCGTAAAGGCCAATATTTATTTCAAAAACAAATGGAATGGCCCACATGACTTAGCATGCAAGGCAGCTTCCATAGGAAACTCACTTGTAGGTCAAGGAAACAAACCTGACACCAAGCATGACACCAATAAGGAGGTGGGGAGGGAGTCTGCTGAGATATGAGCACAAGACACTAGAAGATACACTTTCAATGAAGGTACAAAGTACAAACCAAAAAGAGCATACAAGCTAAAGTCTCCTCTCCTTTGCTTCCTAGGTAACGGAACAGTATCTGTGGGCCGAAACACAAATTACAGTCACACAATTTTTAATTTTGACCTACAGTACGGCACCTCTAGTCTCATGGATATTTACTGGGCTTGCGGAGAGCACATTTACCTGCAGCTGCCCCCCCAATGGCAAGGACTTTGTTCTATCATCACGATGCATGAACTGCATCTTGTCATCCCAGCAGCGAACATTTCCCACATCCATGCACACCCAATGGCAGATGATGTTACCCTGCTTCACCACAGGAAGAGAGAAGTTATGAAATACTTCTCAGATGGTCCATTTCATAAGATACCTCAGGACTTTAGACTCTTCAACGATGCCAAACTTTTCTTTGGGGGAGTTATCCCCATGTTCCAGACCAAAGCCAATGCTCGCTGGCTACAAGTAACAAGATATGAACTGATGCAGCTTGTCAACAACACCCGGGATGGGTTCAACGCCGTGAAAGAAGAACTTCGACCTTTGAGACTTATGGTACTAGAGCATAGATATGTTCTAGACCAGCTAAAAGCAATGAGTGGTGGTGTGTGCGCCAAGGTGGGAAAAAGGTCCTGCTGTACTTTCATTTTAGCGAATGATGCCGACAACGGAACGCTTACGAAGGCCATCGAGGATTTCGACAATCTGGGGAAAGAAATGCATGAGGAAGGAGGTGCTCAAGCGGATGTCTTAAGTAACTGGTTCAATTTGGACTGGATGCCTTCATGGCTGTCCGCAGTACTTAAATTTTTAATGCCAATTTTTTGTGTGCTGTTATTGTTGTGTTTTGGAACACAGATCCTGATACACTGTGTAAAGAGATTTAGCTCCAAAGTGATGGGGATGAACTATGCAGGCTCAGGTTCATATACAGGAATTCGCAGAGAAAAGGGAGATGATGGAGAGGCAACCGTGATGAGTATAGTGGAGGTGACAATTCCTGACTCCCGCCCATTACCAGATGCTCCTATGAATAGTCAGTACCAGGCCCAGGTGCATGAAGTTTCACCAATTTCGTCACAGGGTGGCTTGTTACATCCCTATGAGACAATGTGTGATAAATTGGGGAAACCCAGTGCGGAATTAGAAAAAATACAGGACAAAAGCCCAGAGGAGCCACTTCTTTATAACTCACCCTGGCCACTTCCCCCATCTCCAGCTAAGTATGCAGTTCGTATGATGTTTAAGGATGTTTGATTGGGTTCATATATGAACCAGAGGGGGGAGTGACAGAGGGAGATAATTTCACTGCATAGTCACCTGTGTAGGCCCTGCTGCTTAGAAGTTATAGGCCTCAGTTACATTGGCCTGAGCACTGCCATTTTCTCTCAGCTTAAACAGAAGCAGAAAGCAGGTCTGACCCAGGCTCCTGCCAGAGAGGCCTCGCACTCCTTCGAGGCCCCCACCCCACAGTATGCTAGGTTCACGAACATTAAAGTTCAAGTTCCTTCTTATTCTTGCAACACACCCCAGGCCCGCACCTGAAAGCTGTGAACAGAGAAAAGGGAAGTTCTCAGCTACTGTAAGCCGTCCGATAAATGAGGATAAATGTATCAAATCAGTATTGCAGACTGGCACAATAACGCATGAATAGAATCCTTTGAAGCAATAATGGCACATTTCTAATTAATGATAGACTTCCAGCCAGAATGCCAGGAACTCAGTCTAGACTGGCGTACGTGCCACACAATTACGAGAAGGAGCCACATTTACACTTATGCTGGGAAGGTACCAGGCAGGGGCGTGAGAGGCGATGGAAGGATATGTGATACGAGATAGCCTGAAATGACGTGATTATAAGTCTCACGCTTTGGACATTATAAAAAGGAGCCCCGCAAGAATATCGGCGGGCAACTCCTCGTCTGTATGTAGGTATTCAGGCAGATAGTTGTCTCCAAGGGCCCTTGATCAAATGTTCATCTTTTGTATATATAAATATATATTTTACCTGCATTATTATCTGTGTAACTGTTTTCCAACAAGACGTTTTATTTCTGCATATGTTTACTGTAACTTGTAACTTTTTCTCATTTAAGCATTTATATTGTGGTGTAAGGACATCTCACTGAGTATAGAGTTGTGAGTGTACCTAATAATAATCTGTACTTTGCATTCAAATGTATGTTCAGGAATCTCACTTATAAGCAAATGTGAGTATACTTCTATGTAACTAGCACAACCGTGTTTATTCAAACTGCCTCAGAACTCACAAATGCACTTGAATAGTCTCTCTCTCTCTCCTTAGCAGCTTAGCAGCTTAGCAGCTTCAGAACTGTACTTTGTGTAATCAAACTGCTATCATTGCATATTACTAGAAGCAGTGTCTTCTAATAAAACTTGTTCAACTTACAGAAACAGTCTCCAAGGCTCATATATCCATTTCTTCCTATTTTTAGAGCAAGCGTTCCAGGACTACCCCGGTGCAACTTAAGGTGTCCCATATCCCTTAGTTCTCTCTCACGGTCTCCCCAGCGCGGCTTCTGAGCTGCTGCACAGAGTCCCCTAGCCCCTCCTGACCACAATTAATTTTCCCTCCGACATACCTCATGCATACAACAAGAGCACAGGGACACACGTAGATATTATGTTGAACTGGCTACGGGTGCATGCGCCCGGCCCCTTTATTAACAGGGCCACATTTGCAATGACGCCTGTGCTGGATGTGAGTGGGGTGAGTGTGAGCCAGCCTGCACTGAGTGCTTGGTGCCAGGCAACAACTTGAACAGTGGATACCAGTGCAATGGAAACAGACAACACCTACATAACAGAGTCAACTGCTGAGCAACATGGAGGGAGCCGGAGCACGTACAGAGCACTCCCAACATACAAACAGAGGTATCTGTGAGTTTCAGTGCGCTGAGGTTGGGGGATTAGAGCTGAGCGCACTCATGTGAAGAACATGTCTAGGATAGTGTCCCTCCTGGACATTCCTGATGCAGCTGCAGGGGGGGGGCACACCTTCATCATCTTCACCATCTTTGTCCCAGGTCTCCCACACTGCCTGAGTTGACATTGCTACGTGAGCTCGCCACAGCAAACAACCAAAACAGTAGTGGAAGATGATTCATGGTGCACTGAGTTAGTGGCACCTGGAGTGCTTAGCAGGGGATTAGGCAAATTATAGCATCCAGGACAGGTGTGAGCAACTCCGTCAGTCTGCCAGTACCACCATTTTGACTGTGGCAGATGGTGGTTGGAGGTGGTCCTGGTGATGAAGGCGTGTGCCTCCTGCAGTGATGCCATGTCCGGGCCGGTCTGGACTCAATTTGATGTGTGAGTCCTGGTGGGCAGCGACAGCTCAGGGCCACAGACACATGGCGTTGATGACCCCAAGACCATTGTCTCGGAGGCCATCCAATATCTTAGAAGAAGGGGTCCCGGACCTGACCAGCACAGAGTTAGTGGCGCGGTTGTACAGTGGTCGGCACAGGCACCACGCCATGGGACGGTGACTTGCGGTCCACTAAGGTAGGGCCATGCAGACTGAGCGTGTCTTCGTTGAGGTCCAAGGAGATTGCTTCAAAGGGTTGCAGGGGACAGTGTAAGGCATTCATTCAGGGCATGGTGCAGGGGGCAGTACCAAGCAGAAACAGGCAATATGGAGGAGATGAATGCTACAGACTCATTCTTAGCACCAATTCGGTATCAGCTACATGAGGATGAAAACTACCTCCTGGTCCATAGACTCAGACCCCACCAATGTATGATCAGAGAGTGTCCATGAATGTCAGGGAACAGACTTAGTGGCACCGGGGCTCAGGGGGATGCAGTCTGCGATGATGCCATTACACTGATATAAACTCCGCCATTGCTAAATCAAGACTCTGTGACCCACTAGACTGCAGTGTAGGCCGGAGGCAGCGGTCAGCAGTGGCCCACAGCCACATGACATGGGCTCGCGATGCACAGAGTTAGTGGCACCAGGGCAGTTGTCGGTAGTATTCAATCACCTCAGTAAAGATGATCCTTTCTTCCTCCCATATGCAACGCATCATCCTCTCACGCCTCTCCTTGTGTGCAATGATGTGTACTCTGCTTTTGAATTATCGATGTCCAGTTCCCATTCGGTGAACTACTCGAGTGCAGTGTGGGCCAAGGGCAGTAGTCCGAGTATGCCCACATGCACATGTGGTTGTGATGCTTGGATTAAACCCAGATCAGTTGACTGGGGGTGAGTGTTTGATTTGTTCAAGCGCTCCGTCCATCACCCCCCTTTGGTATCGCTATGCACAGACTTGGTGGCACCACTAATTGAAGGGAGTTTAGAGATATAAAATCTGCCATATATTATGTCCTCTGCAATGGTGTAATCAAGACTCAGTTCCAAATGTGTGGCCTAGTTTTCCGCTGTGTCTGCCGGTGAAGTACGTCAACGAGAAAGGAGTACTGGGGGCCTGTGTTTTGCGGAGGCCATGATGGTTTGAGGAGGTTGCCAAGGTCGTGGGCCTCGGCCTTGGAGCTTGCACCGGCACGTGGTGGGCCCTCTTTGACACACCCCGGTGTCGGCAGGTGTGCATTGAGGCATGGGTGCGCAGGGTCGGGCAAGACAGCCTCGGGGACCAGCAGCCCGGGGTGCAGCAGTCGCACAGGATCGCAGGCCCCGCCGCACTCAGCATCGGCCATGTGGCTGGTTGAGAGGCACCACCCTGGCAGAGACATTAGGCATTCTGGAAGAGGACCACGCCCAGAGTGACATGCCTTTTATTCTCATCCCTACACTGGCCTGGCATACGCCTGGCCAGCCCACTTCGCTCACGCTTATGGGTGGAACGTAACAAGCTATAATTCAGCATTCTTCCCCAATGGCTGGGGTGACATGGTTGACATGGTTGGGTCCACTGTCCAGTACACTCCAAACACCAGCAGTATATGCCAACATGAATATGTGTGTGTTGTCTGCATACCGCAGTCTGGCCCTCACATCCACACCACACTTGGCATTGTGTACATTCTCATTCATTGGTCACTTGCCTCCTTCACGCATGCCGGGTCCCCACCTCTTCCGACATTTTGGATGGCATGGCTCATGTACATGGCTGGGCCACGATCCCACAGTGAGTTGTGCTGTGGTGTCTTGTGGGTGTGCATGTTTTATGTGAGCTTGTGATGTGTGCATTTCCGGTGTTGTGAGTTGCATGATTGTGGGATTGAGGTGTGTGGTGTGTGCATTTGGTACCGGCCAACGAGCTTTGCATTTCTGTGGGTGCCATCCTGGTAGAGGAGGTTGATGATGGACTGTCCGAGGCGTATGCATCATGCACACTGCCTGGGTGGTTGGCGGCGATGTTGGCAGAGATTCCCCGGTGGTCCACTAGTGCGTGCACATTGGTGGGATACGTATACTTTCTGTTGTGCTTATTGTGTGCAGTGTTGCCAGGGGGCACAAGTGGGAAATGTGTGCTGTCAATTGCCCCCTGACATGTACGGGAAGCCAGCTGTCGCGTAGGCGCCTTGTTTGGTCTCTGGCTATTCATGCGCAGTGTGGGGGAAGTATTGGTACTGGGGTACCAAGCTGACGGTGTCATCCATGACTGTTGCGAGGGACTTGGATTGGCCTGGCTGTGTGACTCCACCGACTCAGGCGGTTGTTGGTTGGAGGGTACCAGAGTCCAACAGGTGCATCACGGGCAGCAGCTTTGTCTGAGGTGGGATGTTGGTTGTTCGCTGTGTTGGTACGGTCAGCCGGTGGCCAATGGTAGTCATGATGCGGAGGTGGGTTGTCCCTTGTGGTGGCCAATGATATTCTTTGGTGTTGGGGCCGTGAGGTTGGTGCATTTTCTGGGGTTGCTGTGTTTGTCTGCGCTGCCTCAGTGTTGGTCCGGGGTGGTGGCAGTGGGTGTTGAGGTCCTGTTGGGGCTCCGAGCTGCATGATCAGTGGCTTCATGGCATCTGTTGCCCTTCAGGTGTGGCTGTGGGCTGGGCTCCCTTTTGTGGTGAAGGCTGTGGTCCGACTTTGCACCAGGTCCGAGCAGGTGTTAGTTTCCTGCTGCTAAAGCACCTTATTG
Organism: Lissotriton vulgaris; assembly: GCF_964263255.1. Taxonomy (NCBI): domain Eukaryota; kingdom Metazoa; phylum Chordata; class Amphibia; order Caudata; family Salamandridae; genus Lissotriton; species Lissotriton vulgaris. The sequence continues at coordinate 62,540 of NW_028244581.1, forward strand.
TGTGTTTTGTGGTTGTTTCGCCGACCTGTCTGGTCGTTGAGAAGCTGCTTAGTATCACCCACAAAGCAATACATGGAATAGAACCACTCTTCATCAGGAATAAAATCACCAAACACATTCAACAAAGGAACCTCCGCTCTGAAGGAGCATCTTGTCTCAAAATCCCACCATACAAGAAAAAAACCATGGGTGGCACATCCTTCTCTGTTCACGCAGCCAAACTATGGAACTCTTTACCCCCCAATATAAGGTCCACTGACAACCACCTTATCTTCAGAAAACTTCTCAAGATTTGGCTCATCCCCACATAAGCAACATACGCAAACAGAAATGTACAGCATATCCCTCTGTATATAAGCATTTGTTTTCACTATAGATATGTACCTATCTTTGTGTATTACTTTGTATAAGCATGTAAAATAATTGGTGTTGAGAGAAAAAATCATAATAATAAAAAAATAAAAATCATCTTTGGTCTATATGTACATACTTCCATTGTTCATCTATGTACCTTTCATGCACTTGGATCTGTGTGTCTGTTACTTTTCTCCTGAAAAAGCATATCCAATGCACTACCCTATTTCTCATCCTGTCCCTCTATCAATATCTTTAATCTACATATACTTACCTCCCTTATGCATCTATATACGTTCAATGTACTTATGGATCTATATATTTATCACTTTCTTCTAATTTAGCATTTCCAATGCACTACCCTATTTCTCAGCCTATACATCTATCAATATATCCTCTACATCCACTCTCATTTATCTCAAACCCCATACCACTACTATGATCGCCAAAATAATCCTTTCTAGACTCTCTCCTGCTCTACCCCTCCTTGCATCATCTGACACCTCTTTTTACTATACCGATCTCCTAAAACAAACATTTCTAAACTCTTCCCTCTGACTCCTCCCCTCCAAAACTCCTTTTTACTCATCCAAAAGACTCCTCCTACTGCTAAGACCTAAAGAAATATAAAAATAAATTCACTCTTTTATCCCTCCACTATCCTTTTCAATAAAAATTAACAGACTAACATTTTCACTTCTCAAATTCCATATTCAATCAAACGAATTCACCACTAATCCTTTATTGGGTTCCAGAGTAGCGTGCTACTCGCCAATAAAGAGCCTCAACAACCCATCAGGGTTACAAGCACTATATAAATGCAAACCTTTTTCCTTTTCTACCCCTCCCCAACCCTTCTCAATCCAAAGAACTGACTAACATACCCACCACTAAAATTACTCTCAGGTTTCACCATACTAATTCAACACTAATCCTGATGGGTTCCAGAGTAGCGTGCTACTTGCTCTTCAAAACCCCATTAGGGGTAGCAAGCGCAATATAAATACAAACCTCTTTCCCTCTTCTATCCTGCCACCTACCCTTCTCTACCCAAATAACTGACTAACATACCCACCACTAAAATTACTCTCAGGTTTCACCATACTAATTCAACACTAATCCTGATGGGTTCCAGAGTAGCGTGCTACTTGCTCTTCAAAACCCCATTAGGGGTAGCAAGCGCAATATTAAATACAAACCTCTTTCCCTCTTCTATCCGCCACCTACCCTTCTCTACCCAAATAACTGAATAACATATCCACTACCCAAATTACTTCATATTTTACTTTACTAATTTTCAACGCTAATCCTTTATGGGTTCCCAGAGTGGCGTGATACTTGCCAGAAAAGCGCTTCAACACCCATCAGGGGTAACAAGTGCTATATGAATGCAAACCTTTCTCCCTCTTGTATCCCTCCGCTATCCTTCTCACTCCAAATAACTGACTAATATCCACCACTGAAATTTCTTCATATTTCACCATATTAATTCACCACTAATCCTTTATGGGCGTCAATAAGCACTATATAAATACAAACCTTTTTCCTCCTCTATCCTTCTGCTATCATTCCAAATCCAAATAGCTGACTAACCTATCCACCACTTAAAATGTACTTGCATGTTTGACTATACTAATTCAACACTAATCCTCTATGGGTCCCGGAGTAGCGTGATACTTGCCGAAAAAGCGATTCGATGCCTCGTCAGGGGTAGTGAGCGCTATATAAATGCAATTAAAATACAATGCAATACAAAGTTGCTGAGTGGTGTTCTCATGGCTTTTTGCTCGGGAACGGGTATTCTGCATCTCATTAGCGATAGCCTTCTACGTCTCTGCGTCTATCAATATGGACATTAATCGGCCGAAAACTCTTC
>NW_028244582.1:0-41455 GCF_964263255.1 Lissotriton vulgaris
AGTTACCCAAATTCCACGAACGGAATTTACCACCCAGACCTAGTTAAGATAGATAAAACAAGCATTTACAATGCAATGGTTTCGCCTTTGGAAAAGTTGGAGCTATTGGCATTGTAAATGACAAATTTTGTATTTATGTGTTGCTTTTGAAAACAGATAAATAAATGGCATTGTCATTTACATTGCGATTAGCTTAATCTCTCACAAATGTGAGACCTATTGTACCCTACGGATGAGCTCAGCAGACAGCAATTACTACCACACACAAACATCCAGAGCCACACACACCCAGACCCACACACACACACCCAGAGCCACACAAACACACACACACACAGAGCCACACACACACCCACAAACCCAGAGCCACACACACACCCACACACCCAGAGTCACACACACCCACACACCAAGAGCCACACACACACCTACAGCCACACACACACACACACCCAGAGCCACACACACACCCAGAGCCACACAGAGAGCCAGAGCCACACACACACCCAGAGCCACACACACACCCTGAGCCACACACACACCCACACACTAAGAGCCACATACACCCACACCCAGGTTGTACACAGGTAAGGAGAAGATTGCTTTGGATTGCGCACAATTAGATTGGTGAAGACTATTCAGAATTTCGCACAATTTAGTAGGGAGAAAGAAGCCTGCACTGGATTGTGCACACTTTGGTAGGGAGGAGTCTGCTCAGGATTGTGCACAATTAAGTAGGAAGAAGACTGCTCAAGATCGTGCAAAATTTGCTAGGGAGAAGCTGCTCACTGTGCATTCTGTATTTTTCACAAAACATGGGTGGTTTCCTTGATTGTGCACTGTACATGGTACTTACTGCTCAGTACCATGCATGGAACACAAATGGTTGATATGTTCATGTTGCGCTCTAAACATGCACAATGACTGCTCACCACTGTGTACTACCACTGACGTCCGGCTGCTCAGGACTGAGAACAGAATGGGACTCTGCCCTGAATACAGCGGTGGCAGCACGGGATTGTTCATGCACACTAAAAACATTACAGTGCCTTCTGCACCGAAGACACAGCCTCGTCGGAAAACAATTTACCAACACATGTAGCTTGGAACACTATACCAGTGCAGACCAGCAACAACACAAGACAAGTAACGAACAGTGAAAAGTTAAACAATGCAGCATGTGAACCATTTTATTGATGTCAGCAACAACCGGTACTGCTGGACTACAGACTTTTAAGGGGGAAAAGCAATATCTAATCCTTGACACCGTGTGATCGTGGACACATCGCTACCAATATGCGAATCGGCATCAGTATCATACATAAAGCGCTATGCAAAGCATATGGACAGACATGACAATCTGGATCCCTCTGTTCTGCCTTAACGCGCCCAGAAATGATCAAGTTGGCACACACACACCCACACACCCAGAGCCACACACACACCCATTGCTACACACACACGCACCCACACACCCAGAGCCACACACACACCCACACACCCAGGGCGCCACCCACACACACACACACACACCCCCCCACCTCTGCTACCAATCCGCCATATACTCCAGCCCCCACCCACCACCGCAGCTGAAGGCTTGGAGCCTGCAGTCGGCTCCACCGGCCCTCCGGTCTTCAGGCTCAGCACACAATGGCGGTCCGACGCGCCCCCAGGCGAGCATCTGGCCCAGTCTGCATCGGCCTATGCAGCAAGTTAGGCCACAGATCTTCCGGTACCATAGAGTGCAGCAGCCGCAGTCTGGGCTCCGCGGATGAGCACTTCAGACCAAGGGCTCGGCCGGTCGGCGCGTTCCGCTGAAGGCCCCGGGGTAGTCTTGAAGGGCGCTAAAGTGAGCGGCTTACACCTCTGCCCCTGGGCCAAACTCTTGATCGGTCCACTCCGGGAACAACTTCAAGGGCTTGTGACCAACTTTTCAGTGAATTAACCTCTATTTCGATTGCTTAAATGTTTAGAAGACCACGTTAGAGTTCCAGGATATCAAAAACTTCAACCACAGCCCTTTCTTACTTTAAGGGGGAGGAGAAGATATATATGCCCTCGCCAAACAAACACGTGATGCTAGAAGAAAATAGCACTGCATGACCAGTGCATGAGAAAAAGCCGATATTGAAGACAGCAATCCCGGCTTCAGAGCACGGGGTGCTCACGATGTATCCCACACTTTCCCCACTGACCCACCCCTTCCTTACCTTAAAGATGGCGTACCCTGCTACCGTTTCGAATAGCACCAACATGGCGGAGACAGTACCGTGGGGATTCAGAGAGAACTGGGGCTTCTGTATAACTATTTGGGAGCCCTTTGGAGAACGTGGGCTTCTGTCTGGTGCAGTTTCTCCCCACAGAAATCACCGCCCGGGGCTCTTAGCCCCGCGCGCCGCTTTGGAACCCGTAATCGACTCCCTATCGCTCACGCACTCAGCAACCGCGTGTGCTTCTCTCCAGCTGCACCTCAAAAAGGGAGTTTGACGTCACTTCCATATGCAGTTGGAAAGTGTGAATAGTTTCCTCACAGAACAAGCACTTACCTAATATAAGGAGTTCACTGAGGACTGGACAGAACGGACTGCCCTACTGGTACGTTTTGGAAGTAAAGTGTTGTGAAAACAAACGAGTAAACAGGTTAGAAAAGAAAAGAGCCACCTGCGCCCGGGCACTCGCAGAAACGGAAGTTTAGGCAGGACACGCCGCATCGCTTCCTACCTGTCAGGCGCAGCTTCACGGGCCCGTTCCTCCGGACTCCCTTGTTAGACATGTCCCGGCTCGCACTGCTTGTGCAGGGAACCGGCGGAGGGCGCCACAGCCCGGTCAGGAGGCACGCCGCTCTCCGGGGTGCAGACTCCCCTCGCTTTGGGCCGGGCCTGGTCAGTAATGGAGGCAGAGCGGCGGCCGCATTGGCCCGGATGTGCATTGCGCCACCATAGGAGGAAGGAGAGCGTCTCTGCGAGGGGAAGACACGGAGGCCGCGCAATCCCTGTATGTGTGTCTGTGCAGAGGAAGAAGGAGCCAGTCGGCCCACCTCCAAAACAACCAGAGTATCCTCTTTGCTGCTCCGCTTTACCCCCAATGCGCCGTGCCAGTTTCTTTTTCAACAAGTCAGGTCCCGGGCCGGCAGCCAATCACAGCGCGGCCCAGGGAATGACATCACAGGGGTGTCCCGGGCCGGCAGCCAATCACAGCGCGGCCCGGGACACACGGCAACAAGGGGCGGGGCTTTAAAAAAAAAAAAGAAACGCCCCCGAATCGCGTTTTCACAGGGAAAGCGTGATTGACAGCCAATCTCTCCAATGGCATTTATGGAGCTAGCCAATGGAAGACAGAGGCGGGACTAAGCCCCATAGTGTAGGATCATAAGATTTTGCCTTGGGCGGAGCACCTGCTTCGCAGGTGCTACTGTCAGATCGAAACCTAAATAATTTAGTGAACTTTCAAGCTCAGAGACTCGGCCAATAAGTATACAGGTCTTTTCCTCTCTATGTAAATTATAATGCTCTCTGAAGAGAGTGTTAGGGAAACATGTTTTTGACAAAGTCAGTAGGTCTAGAAAATGTTGTGCTGACCATTACCACTTCAGTAACCAGTCACAACTGTAATCTTGTGGTTGCCAGTTTGAGCAATACCACTAACCCTCCAGAGTCCAAGATAACTCTTATCAAGAATAATTAAGGGTGATGTCACATTCTCCCACATGCAATGGACTGAAATGGGAGGACTTCAGACATTATCTATTTAAACCATATATCCTTGACCCATTTCTTACCATGCTCATCAATGTCTTTTACACCATGCGAGTCTAGGGGGGCTGGGCGGGAGCCACTGGGGTTGCCAGTGTCACTTTTCCCCTTAACTGTCTTATACCACGGGCCTAAACAATGTAGTGACTGGCCCTGGACTATACTGAACACTTGAGGGTCCAGAGTTGGGGTTAGGGACGGAACAGGGTGGGAGACAGGAGTTGGGGATCAGGGGATGGTGCGAGTTTTCAGGGGTAGCGTTGTTGGGGTGGGGGGTTCCAGGTCCGAGTATGGTTGGGGTGACTTCGCAGGTGGCTGGCAGTTGTGCATGGTAGAGGCAGGCGATGGAGGCTTGGCCAGGGACAGGGGAGGGCAGGCTGCAGGCCTGTCAGTGAACGGAGTTGCAGAGCTTGGAGGGTTTAAGGTTGGCTATGCCGAGGACTGAACTACACCTCCTCACTTTGAATGAGCGGGGCCTTAACAACCCAGTAAACCGCAGGGCGGTCTTTTCGCTCCTGGAGAACGCGAAAGCAGATATTTGCCTTCTCCAGGAGACACATATGTTGCCCAAAGATTGCCATAGGTTGAAATCTCGCCACTTTCTGGCGCAATTTTTTTCTTCTGCCCCCACGAAATCAGCAGGAGTGGCCATATTGGTGGCTCAGCATTTCAAGGGTAGGGTCCTACAGAAGGGAGCTGAAATTAAGGGGCGGCAGCTTTCTTACAGGTTCTCACTGGGATACGACACTTTGACAGTCAGCTCTGTCTACGCACCTAATGAGGGACAAGAGAAGTGCTTTCCCCAAGTGCTTAGCGAAGCGGCCACATCACCCAATAGGCACGTTGTAGTTGGGGGCGACTTCAATTTAGTCTTTGATAACCTTTTGGATAGGTCGGGGCAGCGCTCCTCGCAGTCAGGCACACTATCGGAGGGAGCGCATGGTAGAATGAAAGAGTTGGGGATAACTGACCTCTGGCGGAGCTTTCATCCAGGAGTCAGAGACTACACATACTTTTCTAACGCTCACAAGAAGTATGCACGACTGGACTATCTATTGCACTGGCTTCTCAGGCAGATATAGGGGCAATGGTGCTTTCCGACCATGCGCCGCTCTCGGAGGTGTTCTTCTTTCCACCCTTCACCCGCTGGAGACTGCGCAATACGTTGCTTCATCTGAAGGAAGTGGTGGACAAAATCAAGGGGGCCATAACCGATTATCTAGCACACAATCAACCCGCTGACACTTCACTGGCAACACGCTGGGCGGCACTCAAGGCGATACTAAGGGACGAGTTTAAAGCGCTCTCGGCGGCAGAGAACGTGGAACAGGCGCGCAAGAGGGAGGAACTGTTGGCCTGAACCTGCGAACTGGAAAGGATACATCAGCGGACAGGGGCGCCACGGGTCTGGAGACAGCTGCGTCTGGCGCGCCAACAGGTAGAGGATTCAGACCAAGATCGGGCCGAATACGCGGCCCTGAGGGTGCGGCACATGTATTACATGGGCAGAGACAGGTGTGGGTCAAGGAAGCCGGGCCGACGACGGCTTAAATGCCAGAAACCGGTCCCCGGTAGCTTGTTTCCTTCCCAGTATAAGAATTTAAGAATTGGCTTGGCAGTTTGGTTTGCCCTGTTCCCATCATGCACTGGGACAGGAACAGACTAATTTGCATGTAGCCAGGTTCTGAGCTGGGATGGTGCAGTGAGCTAAAAAACGGTGATGGATCAAGCCCTGATCTTTGGACTGGGTAAGAGTGGTCTGCTTAATTCAGACACTTTGTTCATCACCACCCCCTTTTCTGAATCATTTTGTCCACCATAAGCGTGGAAGGGTATACTCAGATGTGAGTCCCTTGCTCATTGTACCTTCAGGATTCAAGCAAGCCGGGCCGACGACGGCTGAAATGCCAGAAACCGGTCCATGGTAGCGTGTTTCCTTCCCAGTATAAGAATTGGCTTGGTAGTTTGGTTTGCCCTGTTCCCATCATACACTGGGACAGGAACAGACTAATTTGCATGTAGCCAGGTTCTGAGCTGGGATGGTGCAGTGAGCTAAAAAACGGTGATGGATCAAGCCCTGATCTTTGGACTGGGTAAGAGTGGTCTGCTTAATTCAGACACTCTTTTCATCACCACCCCCTTTTCTGAATCGCCTGCTGGGGTGGGCGCTCAGAGAATTTCAACAGCGGCAAACGGTGCAGGAGGTAACCACGCCGGAGGGATGCAGAGTGTCCGGGGACGGGGACATAGCGAACGCTTTTAGCGAATTTTACACCTCATTATACGCCGTGGCCCGGCTCGATCCCAGTATAAGAATTGGCTTGGTAGTTTGGTTTGCCCTGTTCCCATCATGCAGTGGGACAGGAACAGACTAATTTGCATGTAGCCAGGTTCTGAGCTGGGATGGTGCAATGAGCTAAAAATCGGTGATGGATCAAGCCCTGATCTTTGGACTGGGTAGAGTGGTCTGCTTAATTCAGACACTCTGTTTATCACCACCCCTTTTCTGAATCATTTTGTCCACCATAAGCGTGGAAGGGTATACCCAGATGTGAGTCCCTTGCTCATTGCACCATCAGGATTCAAGCAAGCCGGGCCGACGACGGCTGAAATGCCAGAAAACGGTCCCCGGTAGCTTGTTTCCTTCCCAGTATAAGAATTGGCTTGGTAGTTTGGTTTGCCCTGTTCCCATCATGCACTGGGACAGGAACAGACTAATTTGCATGTAGCCAGGTTCTGAGCTGGGATGGTGCAGTGAGCTAAAAAATGGTGATGGATCAAGCCCTGATCTTTGGACTGGGTAAGACTGGTCTGCTTAATTCAGACACTCTGTTCATCACCACCCCCTTTTCTGAATCATTTTGTCCACCATAAGCGTGGAAGGGTATACCCAGATGTGAGTCCCTTGCTCATTGCACCATCAGGATTCAAGCAAGCCGGGCCGACGACGGCTGAAATGCCAGAAACCGGTCCCCGGTAGCTTGTTTCCTTCCCAGTATAAGAATTGGCTTGGTAGTTTGGTTTGCCCTGTTCCCATCATGCACTGGGACAGGAACAGACTAATTTGCATGTAGCCAGGTTCTGAGCTGGGATGGTGCAGTGAGCTAAAAAACGGTGATGGATCAAGCCCTGATCTTTGGACTGGGTAAGAGTGGTCTGCTTAATTCAGACACTCTGTTCATCACCACCCCCTTTTCTGAATCATTTTGTCCACCATAAGCGTGGAAGGGTATACTCAGATGTGAGTCCCTTGCTCATTGTACCATCAGGATTCAAGCAAGGCGGGCCGACGACGGCTGAAATGCCAGAAACCGGTCCATGGTAGCGTGTTTCCTTCCCAGTATAAGAATTGGCTTGGTAGTTTGGTTTGCCCTGTTCCCATCATGCACTGGGACAGGAACAGACTAATTTGCATGTAGCCAGGTTCTGAGCCGGGATGGTGCAGTGAGCTAAAAAACGGTGATGGATCAAGCCCTGATCTTTGGACTGGGTAAGAGTGGTCTGCTTAATTCAGACACTCTGTTCATCACCACCCCCTTTTCTGAATCGCCTGCTGGGGTGGGCACTCAGAGAATTTCAACAGCGGCAAACGGTGCAGGAGGTAACCACGCCGGAGGGATGCAGAGTGTCCGAGGACGGGGACATAGCGAACGCTTTTAGCGAATTTTACACCTCATTATACGCCGGGGCCCGGCTCGATCCCACGGATAGTGAGGCCTTTTTAAAGTCTGTTGTTCTTCAAGCCCTGTCAGCGGAACAGTCAGAACTGCTAGACGGTGTGATCTGTCTGGAGAAGGTGATATCAGCGATATCGTGCCTCAAATTCGCTAAGGCACCGGGCGCGGTTGGCTTTACCAAAATTTATTACAAAACCTTCTGCTCCCAGCTAGCCCCGCTGCTGACTGCTCTTTTTAATTCGTTCTCAGACCCCGGTGCTATCCCGAGAGATTTGATGGATGCCACTATCTCGGTTATCCCTAAACCAGGGAAAGACCTACGCAATGCGGAGCCTACCGGCCAATATCCCTCCTTTGTGTGGATCTCAAACTCTACATTGGCATTCTTGCGGCCCGGCTGGCGCCGCTCATGCCGGGAGTGGTCGACCCGGACTAGGCGGGTTTTATCCCTGAGCGACAGACTGCCGATCATTCTAAGAGAGCGCTCCACCTGATTGAACGGGCCACGAGATTGCCAGGTGAATACATGATGCTGGTGATTGACGCCGAAAAGGTGTTCGACCGGGTCCATTGGCCGCACCTGGTACAAGTGCTGATAAAAGTGGGCTTGGGGGCCAAATCTCGCACATGATGTTGAATTGTTAAACTTTCCCCACGGCGACGGTGCGCGTTAATGGATGCTCGTCGCCTCATTTTCCCATTGAAAGTGGGACCCGGCAGGGGTGCCCACTCTCCCCTCTACTTTTTGCGCTATACATGGAACCACTGGTGCAGGCCTTGCGGTCGGACCCTAGAGTGAAGGGGATCAAATTTGGGGCATTCGTCCACACAATCAGCTTATATGCTGACAATGTAATCCTCTCTTTGGCCGCTCCGAGAGATTTATTGCCGGCCAGCGTCGATATCCTAAACGCATTTGCAGGGACATCAGGCTTTAAAGTTAATATGGCAAAATCGCTGGCTCTTGACCTCTCCCTGGAAAAACAGACTTGCACCTCCCTGGAAGAGTGTTTCCCCTTCCACTGGTCATCGGAGGTGGTCCCATACCTGGGGATACAACTGGCGGTAACTCTGCAAGATACAGTGCGTACCAACTATGCCAACCTCCGCCGAACTATCCGCACAGAGCTGGGGCAATGGCGGCATCTCCTACTTTCCTGGCTGGGGCGGGAAGCAGAGGTGAAGATGACCATTCTTCCCCAAGTCTTGTATATCTTCCGAGCTATTCCGCTTCGACCCCCTGAGGGCTGGATTCACCAAACCCAGTCAGAACTTGTGCAGTTTATTTGGAATGGGAGGCGCTCTAGGATGAAGCTGCGGCTGGCAATGCTTCCCCCGAGAAAGGGGGACTGGGGCTGCCTGACTTGATGCTATACTACCAGGCGACACAACTTCGGACCCTGGTAGAATGGAGTAAGTGGGACTCAGAGTGGCACTGGCTTTTCCAGGATCAAGCAGTGGCGGGCCGCCCGCTACACGAAGTCCCCTCCCTCCGTAGACAGCACTGACCTCCTAACCTATATGCATCTTATATTACCAGAGTCCCGCTGGAGGTGTGGGATCAGACTAGTGCCCGGCACGACTTAACGACTTTTCCGTCTCCCCTGATGCCCTTATTGGAAAATCCAGACTTCGGACCCGGTAGAGACGTCCGGGCATTCGCTCATTGGCACCCGGCAGGCTGTCGATCTTTATTTCACATCTACTCTGGCGAGGGAGTGGCACCCTTTGAGTGCTTGCGTCCGGACTATGGTCTGCAAGAAACAGAGCGACTCCGCTATTTACAGGTGCGTCATAGGGCACTCGACCCCCAGGTTCAGGAGGGGGCTGATCGGAAGCTTAGCCGGTATGAATACTGGCTCATAACACTGACAACGGACAGGCGAATCATTTCAGATCTCTATCGCATGTTACTGGAACAATATTCCCGTGTATGTAACTCAGGGACGTCGCGATGGGAGAGGAAGCTGTGACGGGACTTGAGCAATAAGGAATGGGAGGACATTTGTTACCGGGCCAGACATTCTGCCTATCACATGAGGCTGACGGACACTTTCACTAAGCTGGTGACGTACTGGTATTACACGCCTGAACGGTTGCAAGAGATGGATCACACCAGGGACGCATCCTGCTGGCGGGGTTTCGGTGAGAAAGACACACTGACACACCTCCTGTGGGATTGCACGCACATTCTGGGTTACTGGAAGTGGGTCCTCTATGAAATAGATGCACATTGCGAAACAGACATCCCAAGATTACCGGCCTATGTTCTTTTAGGGCTCCCCAATGCTATCACCTTCCCCTTGAGAGCACGCAGAGGCTGACTAATTGCAATAGTGCTAAGCTCCGCCGTCCAGAACATACTGGCCTTGTGGCGCACCTTATATGTCCCTACTTTTCAGGGTTGGCTGGATCTGCTTTGGTCAGTCCTGGGTATGGAAAAACTGTCCTTAGTTAAAGCGGGGGAAGAGGATAAGTATGCGGAGTTGTGGCAGCCCTTCTTGTCTTTGTTGGCCACGGAATTCAGAGAGGTGACATACCCCTGATACCTGCGGTTGCTGCGACTATCACAAACTGATGCTTGATCTAGATTGGAATGATGGATGCGTGAATGGTGTGGGGTGCGGGACTTGGAACAAGGGTGGGAGGTGGGTAGGCAGGGGGATGCTCGGGGGTTGAGGGGGTTGGGGCTGTTCCTTGTTTTGGCTCTTCGAATAACGGTCCTGGTCTGGCAGCTTTATCAAATGTCTCAGGAGTCTTTTTGGCAATGTGGGCTTCCAATATGGCTCTGTCCTGATGATACCACTACTGGCCTGGACATCAATGTTTATGCTTTGTATGCTGGACATTTCCGGCTTTGTGTTGGAGCCTATTTTTCAATAAAAAGACTGAATACTAAATACTTGTGATGGTTGTACCATCTTTTTCTGATCCCTCGATCTAGTGTTAGTCACAGGGCTGTCTTTGAAAATGGGATCTTTGGAGTGGTTTACTATTCAACATAGCAACACGATTTCTGAAGCAATTGTCTATGCAAATCAATTGCTTAGATATTTTGCAGGATCCATTGCCATTCAATATCACAACGGATAAGGCACATTTAACTTTTCAATTGCTAATGGACATCTCCACTGTCCAATGGATAAACCACCTGGAAAGTCCCAAGCCCAAATCCCTGGTGGGGTTGGAAAAGGCATTTTAAGAGTTCTGCCCCATCAACTTCCAGTCGGGCAGAATGTCTTCCCGGTATTCACACGGTGGTACTTTAAGTATCTTCATCACAGGACCCTTCATTCAGTAGTTTTTCAAACACTGATTCAGCACTGGGGCCTGTTGTTAATACATATTTGTCAAATGCTTGACCTCACAATTGACTCACATTTACAGTATCCTCTTGGCAAAGCCATGTTCTAGCAAGTTTGCCCATATTTATGCTTTCCCTCCTTTTGTCATGATTTCCAGTTGCTTGTCTCAGATTCTTAGACATAATGCCTTAGTCAGATGGCCTTAGTGGAAATTACCCTGCTCTACATGTATCAAACCTTGTTTGGGTCTCTCTTCAAAATGGTCACAGATATTCCTGTATTGCTTCCATTTCACCTTCTCCTCTTCTACGAGTAAAAGTCACAACCTGATCCTAATTGCTAATCTACAGCTGATGACTTCAAAACCCCCTGGCAATGACCTTTTACCTTCAGCTGTTAACCTCATACAAATCTTCCTTGGCCCCTAGATCAATCAATACTCACAAGGAAATGTGGCAAGATTGGAGTTTGCTGGTGTGTGGGAATTAATCACGATCTCATTTTAGCAAATGTTCATTTCCTTTGTCCTGAATTTCCTTGCCTCATGTGCATTTCAAGGCAAGTATGTTAGGACTGTCATTTACTACAAATCCCTCCTCACTGTAATATGGTTCGGGATGCTTATGTGATTCCCTGGTATCTTCCCCCCGGATTCGACCTTCTGTTCTACGTACCATTGATAATATCAACAATATGCCTATGTATGCTATATCGATGTAGATTTGTTTCTGTATTTGTATAATGCAAATTGAAAAATAAAGTTAAAAAAAATAAAAATATTGTCTACAGATCAGCTATTCTACTGACATAGACTTGTTTTAGGGCAAGTTCATGGGATGAACATTCGTTAGCTTGAGAAATGCTGATAGATGTAATGTGGTTTACCCTCTAAACTTAGGCATTTCTCAAGACAGAGTATTAAACTAATTCAATACCATATCAAACATGGCCTGAAAAAAGCTACAAATAAATGCAACACTAAATGCATCTTAGAAATTGGGCTACCGGCTGGGGACCCTCGTCAAGCAGCAATCACAGTCGTAATCAAGGAAAGGCACAGGCATACCCCAAATTATGCTGCGCTCCACCCCCTGGTTGTTTGGCACTGAGCAGTCAGGGGTAACCATGAGGCAATGTGTTAAGTACATTTTTAAAACTTCAAACAGTAAAACTGTGAAAACACCACAAAGAAAGATCCTGCATCAGGTTAGAAAAAAGGCTCCATTTAATAAATAAAAAAAGCAAGCCAAAATGGCAAAAAAACAATAAGTAGAACCAGTGGCATCGAATTTTACGTTTTTTGGTGAGAATAGTGTCAAAAGGCGTAAAGCGCCAACTGTGTATATCACCCTTTTTTCAACAGAGGCAGAGAAGCGGTTGAGGAGGGGAAGGGTGGGTACAATACAAGTTTCAGGCGGATTTTGAATGAGGAGACATGTCCAGCGAAGCTAACAGACATCAATATGGGAAATAGGGACAATGTGCCCATTTATAATCCATCTCAAAATCCTCTCACTGACACAGTGGTATCCCTACTTAATTAAGGTCTATCTTTCATGCCTCTGGTAATACAAGATTGCAACTCTACTAAAACAGAGGGTTTTCAGTTACTCCGTACATTAGTGCGAAGGATTTATTTCTCTGAGACAGGATCTCCTCAAGAAGAGTATAATAGTGGCCTTAAAAACAAATTGAGTTTCTGTCCAGCCGCCACTATGATGCCATCCCAACTTTTGCCGTTTGAAAATACCATCTTAATGGAAATTTATGATCTTAACAATAAAAAGTGGTATTTTAAACCAAACTGCTCCTAAGCAGAGTGAGTAGTGACATATCACCTTGCCACCAATGACTCTATCATAATCAAACCAGCAGACTGAGGGATAGCACATCTTGATTGTGATATAAATTACAAAGATATTATGCAACAGTTGAATAACTCAGCACATTATTGGGCTTTTACCAGAGATTTCACAATGCAGCTAGCTAATAAAAGGAAAGAGATCACACAATTTGCACTGGATGGAGGGTGGCTATGTTAAAAATACCATGAATTTTTAAACAAAAAGGACTTCCGTACATTTGGTATTTATACCCTCCCAAAATGTTACAAAGATTCAAGCAATTCTTTGGGTAGATCGATCATCTCAGCATACAGTTCTCTCTTGTAGCCCTTAATACAATACATAGATATTTTCTTTAAACTATTTGTATGTACTACCAGGGCATATGTTAGAGATTCTATGGAACTCATCAAAAAAGTAGAGGGATAACTTTATGACTTTACAATTGACCTGCTTGTTACATTTGATATAGTAGCACTTTAAACAGATATTCCTCAGGTTGAAGCAATCACTGTTTTGACTGAGGTTTTGAATAGCAGACCACAGCCCCACCATGTCTCCACAGAGTTTATATCAGAATTAGTTCTCAGTATTTAAAACATAATGCATTTTCTTTCAAAGTGGACTTGTGCCTCCAAATCAAAGGTGTAGCCAAAGGATGTCGTTTTTCACTAGAAATAGCTAATTTCTATATCTAATTTTTTAAAGCCAAATGGATCTTCTGGGAGGACAATCCATACCAGTAACATACAAAACAATGGTATTGTTGAACTAGATGACATTTTTTTTATATAGACAGGCCTTGAGGCATCTCTGTTAATATTCTATGAATGGTTGAACTAGAGATCAGCGGATCTGAGATTCACAATAACATTCAATTCTTCCAAAGCGCGTTTCCTGAACCTTTTCATTGAAGCGAGCAACAATAAATTCATTGTCAGCCTATACCCAAAAATAAGAGATAACAAGATAACAATACATTATTAAATTTTTCCAGTGGAAACCCTACAAATGACACCTTCCTATTGTCCAATTTCTTTGAATCAAGAGAAATTGCATCAATAAGTAGGACTATTTGAAGATAAGAAATATTTTGAGCAACAAGTTGGTGGACAGGGTCTATCTGAAAAATATGGTCAAGGCAAGAGCTTGGTTCACACTGCAGAACCCTGCTGATTCCAAAAAGCAAAGCAGACACAAACACAAACTCCCTTATTTGTGTGTTAACATACAATTCCACAGCCAACAAAGTCAAAGTCAAATGAATATTCGAAAAACATTGGAAGAGTCTATGAGGTTTAAACATCCCCAGACCTTTGTTCTCTTCCAGGAAACGAAAAAACGTGCAACAGCATCTTGTAAGAGCAGTTAGTTCCACCACCAAAGCGAAGGGGCTATCGAAAATGTTAGGCCTACTACTGGTAATTGGACATTTTAGATGTCAAAATTGCTCTGTCTGCAAATTTACATATTACACTAAAAGCATTACATTGAATGGGGTTGTTCATAAGCACATGAAACTTTCCAATTGTAATACCAGGAATGTGATTTCTTTCTTGAAATGTCCCTGCGACTTGGTGTACATAGGTCAGACCACACAACCAGTCAAAGCCCAAATCCTCGGATATAAATCACGGATCATATGCCAAATGCAAGGAGCTCCTCTTGTGGACTATGATAAATGCATGAATCATTCAGCTGATGATCTTACCTGGTCATTCATTTATGTGATACAATGCAACCCTCTACTATCATCGTAGTGGAGAAGTGTGGCTCACCGGTTAGAGGAGGCAGTCCTGGACACAGAGGTCAGACCCGGGACCAGGGTTCAATCCCCAACACGGCAGGGTCTTGAACTCAAAATGTCCACAGACTCAATAATTCTCGTCTCGGTGCCTACTCAAATCATGGGTTCACACTCTACAACTTATGGGCAATAGCTTGCTTAATCTCCACTACAGCCCCACCATGATGAGATGCCTGGCTTTCACCTTGGGGATGCCCAGTAGAGTTATCTCACAGGGAAAAGCCAGGACGGGTTCCCAAAGCAAGCGCCTTGAGACCTTACGGTGAAAGGCGCCATATAAGAACGTATTATTTACGATTTATATATATATTTATGTCCAGAGTTGAGGCTAGGATGGTTGAGAAATCCAACACAGCACCCAGGGGCCTGAACCATTTGATTGAACTATGGTCATTAGTATTAAAATGTACATATCACTGATAGTTTTGATTGTTTTCTTTTTCTTTTAGAGGCTTAAGTATTTTTATATATGTTTATATAGGCAATGCATCTGTGTCCACAGAGCTCTAGGAAATATGCAGATACACCCTTAACTCAGGAAGTGCCTATTAGTTCTCCAGGAGACTTAGTCTACTTGAGTCGTGTCAGATGGCTGAATTGCTTGTTGTTCGAAATCTGTAACTTTTGTTTTTGTATTCCATGTAAATTATACAACATTGCATTTATTCTAAATGATATAATTTTCAATAGGCCTTGGCCAATCCCAGGTGTATCTTGCACTCCCCACTCAGCCAATAGCCCTCTAATCTTTTTCATGCTCCGCCCATTGATTCCCTGCAACCAAAATGCCCAGTCAGCATACATCAGATTGATTCCTGCTTGCCAGCTATTTCACAGAAGTGTCTAATATATGCACGCCGCCTACACACTGTTTGGTCCCCACATGGGTGCATACATGATTTAGTGGAAGCCGTTAGCCTGCTGCAAATCAGTTTGTAATTTTTCCTTCTAAAGATGGAAGAGTGTTCCTGGCTTTTCTTTGATGCATGAGTGTGACTTTTTCTTTTGTGCAATTGTTGCCAGTAACTGCGTGGTTGCTACCTGGTCCGGCGTTTCTCTGTGCCTAAAATTGATAATGCCTAGACCGAGGTTAATATATATAATTTCCCAAGGATCCCTGTCATATGTATGTTGGGTTATCAACATACAGGGCTCCCTGTAGCCAAAGATAATGGTTCATCTGTTACTGCACATGAGGTGTAAATTTTACAGCACTAAATCATTTTGGGAGACACTTCATTTTGTAAATGGCCTTTGAAGGTCACATTGGTCCACAGGCATTGATGCACATTGGCATCAGCCATTCAGTGGCCTCTATTTCTATCACATAATCATATTTCCACTAGATAAGCTACTAGTATCATTCAGTTTGCTTGAGTGGGGGGTTTTCTCAAGGTGCCAGAAATCTGTCATAATATTGTTGGCTTCCAGTCTCTGATTTGTTGGAGTTAACTCACCATTCACCAATCAGGTTAAGCATTTGTAACATTCGTTGAAGTTATAGACTTGGAAAATAAGAAGTCTTTTTCTTTTTAAACTTGCAGGTGTTATACTTCCTTGACTTTCCTGGTCCTGAGAAGGCCTTGAACTGTTAAGGCCAAAATGTGTCGACCTGCTTCCGGAGGAGTCCTATGAAGAAGAAGTATTTTTAGGTAACTTTAGTTATAGGAGAATTGGTAGGCCCTGGGTCCCGTTTCCCCTTTGGGATAGGACTACCTTCCGGTGGATTGAACATTGAAAGTGTTTTGGACAGTCACCTCACCTTTGTTAAAATAGAGGCAGCTTCAAAGAAATAATAGAACAGAACACAGCTCAACATTTTCTGAATGAATCTTTTATATATTTGGTTTGGTCAAACATTTCCTGGATGTGATCGGGTGATGGTTACAGGAACAAAGGCACTGTATGATATAATTTTGAGAATGATTTATTGTGATTCAAATATTCTATATCCAGTGGTAATTGACTGTGTCATTGTTGATGCTTATCAATCCACTGTTTCCCTTCTGTTTTACACCTATACAGAGCCCAGGAGCCCTGGGCTTAACGTTGCGTCAAGTGCAGATATCTGGTCGTACGGACCAGGGCAAAGTGACAAGTTCAGGCTGCCTGCTATAGACATGCTGAACAGACCACCTGAAATCCTGGTTTGCGGAGCTTTAAAATTTAACTATATTGAAGATAGCTGAAGACTCCGTTCTGAGATGCAGTGAGACTGCAGTCTGAGGTCTTGTGTCATTGTTAAAGATCCCATCGATAGGGCTTGTGATGCAAAGTCTGGTGTCGAGGATGTGGCACATTGTCAGGGCGGTGTGTCGGTTCTGAAGAGCTTCGAGGCTGCAATGTGGAGTCCGGAGTTCTCATTGAGGCTGCTGTCAATGAAAGATGTGGAAACCTGCACTAAGGATGCGGCAAATAGTGGTAGTTTAGAAGGTGATTTGGGCTGGAGGAGTGATGTAAACCTTTGCGATGGATCCAATCCACACAGCAGCAGAGATGTGTCAGTTTTACTCAGGGTTGCGCTGCACATCAGAGGTGATGCATCAATTCTGCTGGTACCGTATAGGCTGACAAAGCACCTTAAGACCACTTCCAAGAGTCCAGGCCTGGGGTGGCACCACTTGGCAGGGTAGATGGCAGGATCCAGGTGCAGAAACAAGGTTGTTATATGTCTGGTATGTCGCTGAGACTGCAGATCAGGATGCCAGCTAACTAGCCCTTGGAGATAATGGAACTGGGTTCAAGAGATGCAAGCGGAGCCCTTCACAGCCAGGCAAGAGGGCGGCAGGTCAACAAAGCAGGTAGTTCTCTCGGCAGCACAGCAGAACTTCTTCCTGAGTTTCTAAAGTTGTAGAAGTGTACTGAAATAGTGGTGTCTGAGCTCCTTCTTTTATACACAGTTAGGCCTTTGAAGAAGGGAAAAACCTTTAGCGGCAAAACTTTGAAGTGCACAGATTACCTGTATTCCTGGCCCTGGTTCCCGACTAAATATGGGGTTATTCAACCCTTCGAGTGGAGACAGTACAGCACCAATACAGTTGTGAGTGAGACTGGACCCAGCTCCTCCCTCCCATCCTGTCAATTATTGCCAATCCACTCACAGCTAAACTCCCATTTTGTGTGGCTGTCTGGAAGGAATACACAAAGCCCAACTGCCAACTACTCCCAGTCATGTGACCAGAGACAAGTTGCAGGCAACAAATGGCTAAGATTAGAAAATGCAAACATTCTAAAAGTGGCACTATCAGAAATGTAATTTAAAATGCAACTTCACCATATGTTAGGATTTTAAATTAGGGCTCCAGACACACCCAACATGAACTGGTTATCTCTTTGTATTTGGAAATTACACTAATAAAATGTAGTAAGATAACTCCAATGTTATCCTACGGGAGAGATAGTAAAAAACAAATTAAAAGAGTTTTCACTTAAAACTTAAAAGTACATGTTCTAATTTTAAATACATTGCACCCTCCCCTCTGGGCATATGAGTCACCTAGGGGTGACTCATATGTATTGAAAAGGAAGGTTTGAGTCTATCAAAATGTTTATTTTAAGGGGCTACCTAAGTGGGTGGTGCAGGCCCACAAGCACCATTTAATTTACAGTCTCTGGGCAATTGAAGTGCCACTTTAGTAGGCACTTACAAATGAATTAAACATGACAATTGAGTATGAGCCTATGTTACCATGTTTTAGGGAGAAAGCACAAGCATGTTAGCACTGGTTAGAAGCGGTAAAGTGTGCAGAGTCTTAAAGACAACAAAAACGAATAAAGCTAAAAGTAGAGGCCATAAAGTTAGGGGATGACCTTGCAGAAAGGGCTGGGTCCAACCACCCTCAATCTGTTTTATTCTTTTTTGAAAGGGGCTCAAATGATAGGGGACCAGGTGTTTCTTTGATACATTAGTCTCCTTCAGGGATGTTTTTTTCTGTTGCATGAAATGTGTTTCCACTGGAATTGAGTATCCTTATTTTCTGTCACATTCAAGTTGTGTGGACTGATCTTAAATCTTTAAGACCACTTATTTAAGAATGTCTTCTCCACATATGTTACTCTCTGAAAAATCATACTCCTTTAATTCTCCTACGTGAGCCACATGAACTAAGACTATGGCCTTATTTAGAGTCACAACCTTTTCAGATGTCGCATTAGATGTATTGCAAGATTATTATAACCTATCCCACTTGCAGTATGATAGATGGGGTATCCATATCATTTTGACAGAGTATCAAAATTCGCCAAATTCTAAAATGTGCCTAAAAAAGATACAAAAACCTTTGTGGCTCAGTCCATTAGAAGGGAAATGGTATTCTACGTATTTTCAGCGAAAACCAGATTAGTGGACATTCTTAGATCTACTGATTGGTTCAGAGAATCAACATTCAGCAGAATGAGTCTTCGATTTTGTGAGAAAATTCATTTTTTTTCTAGTTTGAATAATGAAGGAAAGTCGTGATTTTATACAAGACACTGAAGCAAATATTATCTCTCAACTGTCAAGATCTTGTAAGATGGTTTCCTATATGGTTTTCTAAATACAAATGTTCTTGATTCATTCTTTAAGCCTCAATTGCAACTACTCCTGGTTCTTCCTAAGGCTTCTTCTCAACAAGAAACATAATAAGCTCAAGCATTCAGGCTTCTGGATATTCCTGATGACTCACCTGAGGTTTCAAAAAAAGTTGTTCTATTGTTTATGCCAGGCTTCTGCTGATGTTCTTCTCTTTTTCTCTTTTGTTCATGGTGGTTAAGTTTTCCTCCTACCAAAACGACTGGTGACAGCTATATGTAGACTGAATGTATAATTAATGATTTCACTTCAACTGAACCTGTAGTT
Organism: Lissotriton vulgaris; assembly: GCF_964263255.1. Taxonomy (NCBI): domain Eukaryota; kingdom Metazoa; phylum Chordata; class Amphibia; order Caudata; family Salamandridae; genus Lissotriton; species Lissotriton vulgaris. The sequence goes on from NW_028244582.1 coordinate 19,226, forward strand.
TCTGATCCTGAATTAGCTGGTGAGTTTTGTTTCTGATTCAGGGCTGCTATAATACAACTAGCAAGAAGCATAATATTTGCCTCCATTTGAATATTAATGTCAGGGGTTTCCTTTAATATTGTAGCTAGGGTAATTGTCATATCTTGTGATTATGAAATTAATTATACTGATATGCTATCTTAAATATAGATCAATTTAAGTATTTTCACAGTTTTTATGTACCCCTTGTCATATAGCATGGCTTGGGTGCCACTGTTTCTATCACAATAGGTAACATCTAAACTTATGATATCAAGTGGATTTGTTTTTTGCATCAATAAGTGCAACCTTAGACAAGACATTTACTGATTCTGCAACAATATTTCCAGCGACAAATGGTAAAAAATTTCATACTCAATTTAAATAAGAAACTATGGACTGGATGTACTAAGACACTAGCTCTAAAATGTTGTTGTGTTCAGTGTTTAATATTTATATCAAATTATGTACTAATGGGTCAGTTCACAAAATAAGGAATTGTAAGGCATCACAGAACTACCTTGTTAGACCTGACATCATTGGCTTGAGTCTCTCCTCCATTTTTTCTGTTTGCCTCCACTGTTTTACGATGTTTTGCTGGTATATGCTTTGGGCGCTGTGCCACTGCTGATCAGTGCCATAGCGCAAGTGCTCCCTATGTTAAATTGATGTATCGATTGTCTTCCCTGTTTGGCCCATTTGGTTTACTGTCAGTCCCTAGTCTAGTGCACCAGGAGTGCCGGGGCATGTAAATCCAAATGCCGCTCGTGGGTTTGCAAATTACAAAAAACAATTTGATGGACAGAATGTAGATCAATGTCTTACATTCACCCCAGTACAAGGATCTGGGCCTAAATCCATCGTTTTTTGCACTCCACACCACCCTGGGTCAGATAATGGCTTTATGCAAATCAGCTCTGACCCTGTGCCCCATGGGAACAGTCCAGTCCGAACTACAACAGCCATATCTTTCCCAGACCGGAATCAAGCATCCGAGGACCGGACCGGTTTCGAGGTAACACCTCTCATCAGCCCGGCTAGCTTGACTCCAGTGGTGTGGAGGCTCTGGGACCCACGTCTGAGCTACCCCAGTACACTCAGGGAGAAAATTACAAAAAACAATTTGATGGACAGAATGTATATCAATGTCTTACATTCACCCCAGTACAAGGATCTGGGCCTAAATCCATCGTCTTTTGCACTCCACACCACCCTGGGTCAGATAATGGCTTTATGCAAATCAGCTCTGACCCTGTGCCCCATGGGAACAGTCCAGTCCGAACTACAACAGCCATATCTTTCCCAGACCGGAATCAAGCATCCGAGGACCGGACCGGTTTCGAGGTAACACCTCTCATCAGCCCGGCTAGCTTGACTCCAGTTGTGTGGAGGCTCTGGGACCCACGTCTGAGCTACCCCAGTACACTCAGGGAGAAAATTACAAAAAACAATTTGATGGACAGAATGTAGATCAATGTCTTACATTCACCCCAGTACAAGGATCTGGGCCTAAATCCATCGTTTTTTGCACTCCATACCACCCTGGGTCAGATAATGGCTTTATGCAAATCAGCTCTGACCCTGTGCCCCATGGGAACAGTCCAGTCCGAACTACAACAGCCATATCTTTCCCAGACCGGAATCAAGCATCCGAGGACCGGACCGGTTTCGAGGTAACACCTCTCATCAGCCCGGCTAGCTTGACTCCAGTGGTGTGGAGGCTCTGGGACCCACGTCTGAGCTACCCCAGTACACTCAGGGAGAAAATTACAAAAAACAATTTGATGGACAGAATGTATATCAATGTCTTACATTCACCCCAGTACAAGGATCTGGGCCTAAATCCATCGTTTTTTGCACTCCACACCACCCTGGGTCAGATAATGGCTTTATGCAAATCAGCTCTGACCGTGTGCCCCATGGGAACAGTCCAGTCCGAACTACAACAGCCATATCTTTCCCAGACCGGAATCAAGCATCCGAGGACCGGACCGGTTTCGAGGTAACATCTCTCATCAGCCCGGCTAGCTTGACTCCAGTGGTGTGGAGGCTCTGGGACCCACGTCTGAGCTACCCCAGTACACTCAGGGAGAAAATTACAAAAAGCAATTTGATGGACAGAATGTAGATCAATGTCTTACATTCACCCCAGTACAAGGATCTGGGCCTAAATCCATTGTTTTTTGCACTCCACACCACCCTGGGTCAGATAATGGCTCTATGCAAATCAGCTCTGACCCTGTGCCCCATGGGAACAGTCCAGTCCGAACTACAACAGCCATATCTTTCCCAGACCAGAATCAAGCATCCGAGGACCGGACCGGATTCGAGGTAACACCTCTCATCAGCCCGGCTAGCTTGACTCCAGTGGTGTGGAGGCTCTGGGACCCATGTCTGAGCTACCCCAGTACACTCAGGGAGAAAATTACAAAAAACAATTTGATGGACAGAATGTAGATCAATGTCTTACATTCACCCCAGTACAAGGATCTGGGCCTAAATCCATCGTTTTTTGCACTCCACACCACCCTGGGTCAGATAATGGCTTTATGCAAATCAGCTCTGACCCTGTGCCCCATGGGAACAGTCCAGTCCGAACTACAACAGCCATATCTTTCCCAGACCGGAATCAAGCATCCGAGGACCGGACCAGTTTCGAGGTAACACCTCTCATCAGCCCGGCTAGCTTGACTCCAGTGGTGTGGAGGCTCTGGGACCCACGTCTGAGCTACCCCAGTACACTCAGGGAGAAAATTACGAAAAACTATTTGATGGACAGAATGTAGATCAATGTCTTACATTCACCCCAGTACAAGGATCTGGGCCTAAATCCATCGTTTTTTGCACTCCACACCACCCTGGGTCAGATAATGGCTTTATGCAAATCAGCTCTGACCGTGTGCCCCATGGGAACAGTCCAGTCCGAACTACAACAGCCATATCTTTCCCAGACCGGAATCAAGCATCCGAGGACCAGACCGGTTTCGAGTTAACACCTCTCATCAGCCCGGCTAGCTTGACTCCAGTGGTGTGGAGGCTCTAGACCCACGTCTGAGCTACCCCAGTACACTCAGGGAGAAAATTACAAAAAACAATTTGATGGACAGAATGTAGATCAATGTCTTACATTCACCCCAGTACAAGGATCTGGGCCTAAATCCATCGTTTTTTGCACTCCACACCACCCTGGGTCAGATAATGGCTTCATGCAAATCAGCTCTGACCCTGTGCCCCATGGGAACAGTCCAGTCCGAACTACAACAGCCATATCTTTCCCAGACCGGAATCAAGCATCCGAGGACCGGACCGGTTTCGAGGTAACACCTCTCATCAGCCCGGCTAGCTTGACTCCAGTGGTGTGGAGGCTCTGGGACCCACGTCTGAGCTGCCCCAGTACACTCAGGGAGAAAATTACAAAAAACAATTTGATGGACAGAATGTAGATCAATGTCTTACATTCACCCCAGTACAAGGATCTGGGCCTAAATCCAGCGTTTTTTGCACTCCACACCACCCTGGGTCAGATAATGGCTTTATGCAAATCAGCTCTGACCCTGTGCCCCATGGGAACAGTCCAGTCCAAACTACAACAGCCATATCTTTCCCAGACCGGAATCAAGCATCCGAGGACCGGACCGGTTTCGAGGTAACACCTCTCATCAGCCCGGCTAGCTTGACTCCAGTGGCGTGGAGGCTCTGGGACCCACGTCTGAGCTACCCCAGTACACTCAGGGAGAAAATTCAAAAAACAATTTGATGGACAGAATGTAGATCAATGTCTTACCTTCACCCCAGTAAAAGGATCTGGGCCTAAATCCATCGTTTTTTGCACTACACACCACCCTGGGTCAGATAATGGCTTTATGCAAATCGGCTCTGACCCTGTGCCCCATGGGAACAGTCCAGTCCGAACTACAACAGCCATATCTTTCCCAGACCGGAATCAAGCATCCGAGGACCGGACCGGTTTCGAGGTAACACCTCTCATCAGCCCGGCTAGCTTGACTCCAGTGGTGTGGAGGCTCTGGGACCAACGTCTGAGCTACCCCAGTACACTCAGGGAGAAAATTACAAAAACAATTTGATGGACAGAATGTAGATCAATGTCTTACATTCACCCCAGTACAAGGATCTGGGCCTAAATCCATCGTTGTTTGCACTCCACACCACCCTGGGTCAGATAATGGCTTTATGCAAATCAGCTCTGACCCTGTGCCCCATGGGAACAGTCCAGTCCGAACTACAACAGCCATATCTTTCCCAGACCGGAATCAAGCATCCGAGGACCGGACCGGTTTCGAGGTAACACCTCTCATCAGCCCGGCTAGCTTGACTCCAGTGGTGTGGAGGCTCTGGGACCCACGTCTGAGCTACCCCAGTACACTCAGGGAGAAAATTACAAAAAACAATTTGATGAACAGAATGTAGATCAATGTCTTACATTCACCCCAGTACAAGGATCTGGGCCTAAATCCATCGTTTTTTGCACTCCACACCACCCTGGGTCAGATAATGGCTTTATGCAAATCAGCTCTGACCCTGTGCGCCATGGGAACAGTCCAGTCCGAACTACAACAGCCATATCTTTCCCAGACCGGAATCAAGCATCCGAGGACCGGACCGGTTTCGAGGTAACACCTTGCATATTCCGCCCTGAGTGCGCTGGGGATGCCCAGACGTGGGTCCCAGGCACTCCACACCACTGGAGTCAAGCTAGCCGGGCTGATGAGAGGTGTTACCTCGAAACCGGTCCGGTCCTCGGATGTTTGATTCCGTTCTGGGAAGGACATGGCTTTTGTAGTTCGGACTGGACTGTTCCCATGGGGCACAGGGTCAAAGCTGATTTGCATATCGCCATTGTCTAACCCAGGGTGGTGTGGAGTGCAAAAAAAACGATGGATTTGGGCCCAGATCTTCGGACTGGGGTGAGTGTGTGACATTGATCCACATTCGGTCCATCACCTGTTTTGTTTGCATATTCCGCCCTGAGTGTGCTGGGGATGCCCAGACGAGGGTCCCAGGCACTCCACACCACTGGAGTCAAGCTAGCCGGGCTGATGAGAGGTGTTACCTCGAAACCGGTCCGGTCCTCGGATGCTTGATTCCGTTCTGGGAAGGACATGGCTTTTGTAGTTCGGACTGGACTGTTCCCATGGGGCACAGGGTCAGAGCTGATTTGCATATCGCCATTGTCTAACCCAGGGTGGTGTGGAGTGCAAATAAACTATGGATTTGGGCCCAGATCTTCGGACTGGGGTGAGTGTGTGACATTGATCCACATTCGGTCCATCACCTGTTTCGTTTGCATATTCCGCCCTGAGTGCGCTGGGGATACCCAGACGTGGGTCCCAGGCACTCCACACCACTGGAGTCAAGCTAGCCGGGCTGATGAGAGGTGTTACCTCGAAACCGGTCCGGTCCTCGGATGCTTGATTCCGTTCTGGGAAGGACATGGCTTTTGTAGTTCGGACTGGACTGTTCCCATGGGGCACATGGTCAGAGCTGATTTGCATATCGCCATTGTCTAACCCAGGGTGGTGTGGAGTGCAAAAAAACGATGGATTTGGGCCCAGATCTTCAGACTTGGGTGAGTGTGTGACATTGATCCACATTCGGTCCATCATCTGTTTTGTTTGCATATTCCGCCCTGAGTGTGCTGGGGATGCCCAGACGTGGGTCCCAGGCACTCCACACCACTGGAGTCAAGCTAGCCAGGCTGATGAGAGGTGTTACCTCGAAACCGGTCCGGTCCTCGGATGCTTGATTCCGTTCTGGGAAGGACATGGCTTTTGTAGTTCGGACTGGACTGTTCCCATGGGGCACAGGGTCAGAGCTGATTTGCATATCGCCATTGTCTAACCCAGGGTGGTGTGGAGTGCAAAAAAACGATGTATTTGGGCCCAGATCTTCGGACTGGGGTGAGTGTGTGACATTGATCCACATTCGGTCCATCACCTATTTTGTTTGCATATTCCGCCCTGAGTGCGCTGGGGATGCCCAGACGTGGGTCCCAGGCACTCCACACCAATGGAGTCAAGCTAGCCGGGCTGATGAGAGGTGTTACCTCGAAACCGGTCCGGTCCTCGGATGCTTGATTCCGTTCTGGGAAGGACATGGCTTTTGTAGTTCGGACTGGACTGTTCCCATGGGGCACAGGGTCAGAGCTGATTTGCATATCGCCATTGTCTAACCCAGGGTGGTGTGGAGTGCAAAAAAACGATGGATTTGGGCCCAGATCTTCGTACTGGGGTGAGTGTGTGACATTGATCCACATTCGGTCCATCACCTGTTTTGTTTGCATATTCCGCCCTGAGTGCGCTGGGGATGCCCAGACGTGGGTCCCAGGCACTCCACACCACTGGAGTCAAGCTAGCCGGGCTGATGAGAGGTGTTACCTCAAAACCGGTCCGGTCCTCGGATGCTTGATTCCGTTCTGGGAAGGACATGGCTTTTGTAGTTCGGACTGGACTGTTCCCATGGGGCACATGGTCAGAGCTGATTTGCATATCGCCATTGTCTAACCCAGGGTGGTGTGGAGTGCAAAAAAACGATGGATTTGGGCCCAGATCTTCAGACTGGGGTGAGTGTGTGACATTGATCCACATTCGGTCCATCACCTGTTTTGTTTGCATATTCCGCCCTGAGTGTGCTGGGGATGCCCAGACGTGGGTCCCAGGCACTCCACACCACTGGAGTCAAGCTAGCCGGGCTGATGAGAGGTGTTACCTCGAAACCGGTCCGGTCCTCGGATGCTTGATTCCGTTCTGGGAAGGACATGTTATGGTATGCTATGTTATGTTATGTTATGTTATGTTATGTCATAAAACCTTTTATTACGCGCTCTATTACTCAAGAGTATCCTGGCGCGGTGAGTAAATAAGAAAAAGGAGCAGCCAACATAACAAACAGAGAGATTACAAAGTGATATTAAACAAATGGGTTTTGAGTCCCTTCTTATACTGAGAAAGTGAGGGAGCAGTACGAAGGGCCAGGGGAAGAGCATTCCATGCTCTGGCTGCCTTGACAGAAATGGATTTGCCTCCTGTTCTTGAAAGCTTAAATTTGGGCTGAACCATCTGACACAGGTTGGCGGAGCGGAGAGCCCATTTAGGAGCATAAAGAGCAAATCTATTCCGCAGATATACTGGGCCCAACTGGTGAATAGCACGATAGGCCAAGACCAGAATTTTAAACAGAATTCGGTTGGCAACAGGTAACCAATGGAGACTGCGCAGATGTCCACGAACACTGGATCTCCTAGGTAATTGAAACATCAGTCTGACTGCCGAGTTTTGAATTACCTGGAGTCGATGGACCATATAGTCTGGTAGGCCGCTAAAGAGTGCATTTGCGTAATCCAAGCGTGACAAGATCAGCGCTCTTAGCACAGTCTCTCTAGCCTCACCAGGGATGAGGGGGAAGAACCTTCTGAGGGCTTTTAGAGTGGCATAGCAAGTACCGGTTAATTTCTTAATATGCTCCCCGAACTTTAAGTCCTGCCCGAACCAGACACCCAAGTTCTTTACAGGGCCTCCTGTTGAGTTCGGACAGGGTAGATCAGAGGGCCAGATTTGCTCCCTGAAATTATCCGGGAAAGACCCGTAGAGGAGGATCTCTGTCTTTTCCTCGTTACATTTAAGTTGGGCCAATGCCAGCCAACGGAAAACTCGCGACAAGCAGCTCTGGACGGTCAAGGGGTCTAAGTGGTTTTTTGGCCAAGTGAAGAGCAGCTGGGTATCGTCAGCATATGCCATTATTTTGGCACCCAGCTGCTCAGCTAGATAGACCAGGGGGGTCACATAAACATTGAAAAGAAGAGGGCTTAAGGTAGACCCCTGCGGGACTCCTGTGGTTAGTTCCTTAGCCTTGGATGCATAGGGGGGCATCCACACTTGCTGTGATCTATCTTTCAAAAATGAGGTCACCCAGTCCAGAGCCCGGCCTGAAATACCGATGGCAGCCAATCTGGCCAGAAGCATTGAATGGGGCACCGTATCGAAGGCGGCAGAGAGGTCTAGCAAAATCAGAACCGCCCTGCCACCTCCATCCAGGCACTCCCGAATAGCCTCCGAAACCTCGATTAATGCCGTTTCGGTGCTGTAGGCCGCTCTAAACCCCGATTGGGCAGGATGGAGCGCGTGAGAGGACTCAATGAACCCTTCAAGTTGTCTAAAAACAATCTTTTCACATGTTTTAGCCAGGGCTGGCAGAAGAGATATGGGCCGATAGCTGGAGGGCACAGCCGGATCCAGGCCGGACTTTTTCAATAACGGGAGGAGCTTGGCTTGCTTCCAACTCAGAGGCACGGAAGCCGAACAAGGAGATAGATTAACAATCCTAGTTACCTCCTGGCAGACTATAGACGACACCCCCCCCAAAACTCTAGCAGGGCAGGGGTCGGAGGGCGATCCAGATTTAAGGGCAGACAGGATTGTCAGAACATCCAATTCGGAAGCTGGGGAGAAGGATGTAAACAGACCCTCCATCGGAACAGCTGTCTATATGGGCAGTGAAATGGATGTCTGGGACTTGTTCAAAGCAGTCTGGAGATCCGGCTGGATCTTCAGAATCTTTTCGGAGAAGAACATTGAAAGCTCTTCGCACCATTGATTGGAAGAAGGTAGAGTAGGTAGCGCGGCTCTAGGAGAGAGAAAACTCTGGACTATGGCGAAAATTTCTTTACTATTATTGCTGGCTTTTTCAATACGTCCAGCATAGTAGCTACTTTTGGCCGCCTTAATTTAATTGTAGTATTCCTTTTGGGAGCAGCGCAGCAGCTTCTTAGCCTCAGGCGAATAGTCAAGCCTCCATGCCTTCTCCAGTTTCTTACACTTCAACTTCTGCTCCCGTAGCTCATGGGTGAACCAGGGCTGGGAAGGCGAGAAGCGAGGTCGGCAGATGCGATTGTTCTGCAAGGAAACTGCCGAGCCGTTCGCCATCCAGGTATTAAAAGCGTCGACCGCTGCATTGATTTCCATGGTCGGCAACGGCTGGCAGCCAGAGAGGAATTCGGAAAGGGATGCAACATTAATACGTTGCTGATGGGCCTGAGGATGAGTTGACATTAATCCAGAGTCAGTAGCCAGTGTCCAGGAAAATCTAATCAGTCCATGGTCGGTCCAGGTCATAGGTTCTGGCCGCTCCATAGTGATGTCGAAGTTGGAGCAGACTAGATCAAGGACATGGCCTCCCACATGCGTTGGAGTCTCCACCCATTGTTTAAGATGGGCCATTGATAAGGTTTCACCAAATCTAATGGCCTCACTGCAGTCCGGGATATCCATATCGATATTGAAGTCCCCCAAGAGAAGATATTTTGCAAACTGGAGTGTGCGGGGTATGATGGCTTCTTCAAGATCCCCTATGAAGTTGCCAACATAACCTGGAGGGCGATAAACTAGCGAGCCACCTAATGTCCAGTGTGAGTTAAAAACAAGGCTGAAGTGCAGGAGTTCCGCTTCACTAAAACCTTCCAGGGGTTCACATACAAGGGTCCAATGCTCTCTATAGATCACTGCGGTCCCTCCCCCTCTACCACTGGGGCGGTCTACTCTAGTGATCTTGAATCCTCGTGGAATTGCAAGTTCTACTACTGGGGCGCACGAATCATTCATCCAGGTCTCCGTAATGAATGAATGACATGGCTTTTGTAGTTCGGACTGGACTGTTCCCATGGGGCACAGGGTCAGAGCTGATTTGCATATCGCCATTGTCTAACCCAGGGTGGTGTGGAGTGCAAAAAAATGATGGATTTGGGCCCAGATCTTCGGACTGGGGTGAGTGTGTGACATTGATCCACATTCGGTCCATCATCTGTTTTGTTTGCATATTCCTCCCTGAGTGCGCTGGGGATGCCCAGACGTGGGTCCCAGGCACTCCACACCACTGGAGTCAAGCTAGCCGGGCTGATGAGAGGTGTTACCTCGAAACCGGTCCGGTCCTCGGATGCCTGATTCCGTTCTGGGAAGGACATGGCTTTTGTAGTTCGGACTGGACTGTTCCCATGGGGCACAGGGTCAGAGCTGATTTGCATATCGCCATTGTCTAACCCAGGGTGGTGTGGAGTGCAAAAAAACGATGGATTTGGGCCCAGATCTTCGGACTGGGATGAGCGTGTGACATTGATCCACATTCGGTCCATCACCTGTTTTGTTTGCATATTCCGCCCTGAGTGCGCTGGGGATGCCCAGACGTGGGTCCCAGGCACTCCACACCACTGGAGTCAAGCTAGCCGGGCTGATGAGAGGTGTTACCTCGAAACCGGTCCGGTCCTCGGATGCTTGATTCCGTTCTGGGAAGGACATGGCTTTTGTAGTTCGGACTGGACTGTTCCCATGGGGCACAGGGTCAGAGCTGATTTGCATATCGCCATTGTCTAACCCAGGGTGGTGTGGAGTGCAAAAAAACGATGGATTTGGGCCCAGATCTTCGGACTGGGGTGAGTGTGTGACATTGAACCACATTCGGTCCATCACCTGTTTTGTTTGCATATTCCGCCCTGAGTGCGCTGGGGATGCCCAGACGTGGGTCCCAGGCACTCCACACCACTGGAGTCAAGCTAGCCGGGCTGATGAGAGGTGTTACCTCGAAACCGGTCCGGTCCTCGGATGCTTGATTCCGTTCTGGGAAGGACATGGCTTTTGTAGTTCGGACTGGACTGTTCCCATGGGGCACAGGGTCAGAGCTGATTTGCATATCGCCATTGTCTAACCCAGGGTGGTGTGGAGTGCAAAAAAACGATGGATTTGGGCCCAGATCTTCGGACTGGGGTGAGTGTGTGACATTGATCCACATTCGGTCCATCACCTGTTATGTTTGCTCGTGGGTTTGCAGCACGCGTTGTGCCACCCACAAGAGCGGCCTTGTAAAAGAATGTCTACGGGTCGGTCATTGCGAGACCCACGTGCAGCCTAGTGCTGTCACGCAGGCTGCGCAAGTATACCTACTTGCCAGCCCCTCAAACCTTCCCTTGACTTCATGTTAGTCACCCCTATGGTAGGCCCACGGGCAGGGTGCATTGTAAGTATAAGGTAGGACACGCCTGACCAAGTTGGCATGTCCTAATAGTGAATTACAGCCATCTTCGTTCTTCACTATTGCGAGGTAGCCTGCTCTCCATTAGTTAGAATGGGCCGCCGGGATTATTAATGCTATGATCCTAGCTGGCTCGGGGAGCATGGTGCAATGTCGAGTTTGGTATCCCTGAACTCGGGGTTTAACTACGCATCCGTTGGTGTGGATGGTTTTTGGACTCTGGGTTTGAAAATAGCACTTTTAGAAAGTGTCTATTTTCTTGTCTAACCATATCTGGTTTCTGCTGGTCTCGCATGTGTGTGACAGGAGCTGGGTGGCTCCACAGGTCTGGATGAGTCAGTGTGGGACATTTACGTTGAGAGTAGGGGGAGAGTAGTTGCTGATAGCCTGCCCTGCCTGATACAATGCTGGCTCCACCTCCTGCCAAGCAGCTGATGGCTCTGTGCCTGCCATGGACGATCCTAGCCCCACCTCCTGCCAGGAGGCCGATAGCTCTGCTCCTGCCAGTGTCAATGCTGGCTCCACCTCCTGCTGGGCGTCTGAGGACCCAGCCCTGCGCAATGAATAGGCCAGGTGCTTCTGCCTGGCTCCACCCACAACAGGCCCGGGATGTTGGGAAATTCCCCTGCATGGACAAAGGGATCAAAGCCGAGAAGGGGTATACGAGAAGGACCCCTGAACCAAGAAATCAGATCACTTCTGACAAGGAACCCTGTAACCAAGGACAAGAGGCCTGCTGATCTAAGGACTTGCCTACCCCTTCTGCCAGTGTGCTGTTTGCTGGGGGAATCCTGTAGTGCTTCTTTATTTTTGCCAAGGAACCAGGAGAGAGGAACTGTGTGTGTACTCTCACGCTTGCTAAGAAAATCTCCAAGGACTGGAAGAGTGCCAGTCTCCTGCTGAAGTCACAGGGCTAAAGGACTTCTACTGCTTAAAGTGCTATTTGCTGGAACCTGTGAATCCAGCACCTCTGAAAGAGCCAGCAACCTCGACGCCGACGGACGTCGCCGAATCCAGCTCGACATAGTGAGTAACGGCTCCAGTGTCCCGCTTCCTCGCCGCCGGCCGCCGGGCCCGATCAACGCCAGCAGCAACGCCAGTGAGTAGTGAGTTCGGCTCCAGCTCCAAGGGACCTCGTGTCTGCACCGCTGCTGATCGCATCGCCCTCGTGCCCTCTCAACGCCGTGAGCGCTGCTCACTCTTTGCAACAGCATCATCGACGACGACGCCTACTGAGGCCTGATCGACACCGAAGACGCGACGCCGGATTGCTCGACGCCGCTGATCATCGTGTGCTTCATTTTTCAAGGTACTGTGTTGTTGGGGGTCCGTGTGACTCCGGGCTCGACGTAGCGCTCCTCGCGGTCGTCGCCGAACCTTTGGATTAACTTTGCCTCGACGTCGTGTAGCTCCCGTGTGGGTTACCTTGTTGCCAAGAACTGTGTTTCCAGGAAGAAGAGTTGCTTTTGATACGAAAGACTTTGTGCTAAAGAAGAAACTACCTTTGAACTATTTTTCCCTTCCCAGAATATTTATCAAGATTGTGTATATTTTTGTCGTTATTTGGTCTTGTGCTAAGCCTTATATAAAAATACTTATTTTTATAATACTACTGTGTCGTGTCCATTTGTAGTGTATTCACTTTATTACTGTATGTGGTCATAAATGCTTAACACACAGCCTCTGAGATAAGCCTGTCTGCTCTGCCAAGCTACCAAGGGGGTGAGCAGGGGTTATCAAAGGGTGTGATCCCCTTGCCCTGACTAGAAAAGGTGTGTCCCTATTTGTCAGAAGTGCATACCTCTGCCAACTAGAGACAGCCGGTTCTAACATACCTGAACAATAAATATCTATTAGTAAATTCGCAAATTAGAGACCCCACCTATGATTGCCTACAAGCACAAGAATTGAGCAAGCAGACCACCGCCCATGTGACTCTATTTCAAAATTGAAAACGTTTTTGCTTTTAAGGAAGCCATTTTTCTTTAAAGGAAACTAGACTGCTTTTCTCTGGAAAACTAACTGCTCCCCCTCAATCTGGCACCCACATTTCCAAGGGGGAGGAGATCCAAACACGACCTCTTCCCCTTTCACATCAATTATCATTCTAATTTGGGAGTATATAACTTATCAATGGTTTATGAAAGGAATTGTGGCCGCAAACCATAATACATATTTCTGATTGCGTAAGGATACTCAAACACCCCACTTTGAAATACAGAATTTGTGACCATTTCTAAACCCATATTTTTAATCCTGAGAAATTTCTCCTAGTGTTTCCCAGATATATAGGTGGCTAACACTTGATAGCCATAAATTAGAACCACACTATTGCAAAGTCATACTGTGTGCCCCGTGCACCCCCATTGTTTGCTGACCGGTGCTGGTGGTATTTGACTCTGACTTTCCCTGTGTTCTAATTAATCATTCTATGTTGAAATCACAATTAAAACACACACATGCATTAGGGTGCACCTGACATTATCATGACCTACCCTATAAGGTCCCTAGTAGATAATAGGGCAGGGGGTTTAATACTACCTTTACGTTGCTAGTAAATAATAGGTAATGGCTGTTTAGAGGCCAGCAGCCTTTGTTGCACTTGCATGTGGGCATTGCTGAGAGACTGAGCTCATTTTAAAAGCAGCCTATGTTTCAGCACTGCTTTTAAATGTAAATTGTGCTCAAACTTGACTTTGATGGTAGGGGTACTTAAAAAGTGAAAAGCTACAACATTTTGACATTTTAGGTACCCCAAGGTCTCCCATAAGTGTCCCAGGGATGGGCCGGGGTCATATACATATGAGGAGGGATAATATAAAGGATGTTTTATATGCCCTGTGGATCAAGAAATTGCACATTTAACTTGCCCTATTGTAGTAAAAATGCCTCACAAAATCTACTTTGGTAGTAGGAGCACTGTGGAGTAAGGTCCCCTTATGTCTATCCTAGGTGTCCCAGGGATGATGGGGGTCATGTAATGTTAAGAAAAGGCCTTATAAAATATGTTTTATATGCTCTGATGATGGAGAAATTGCACTTTTCAGTTTAACCATTGTAGAGGACTAGCCCAGAGGGAAATATGGCAATAGTTTATGAATGCATGCATATTGTTAGGAATTAAAAAACATATCATTCAAGGACATAGCAGAATGGTATTGATAAATCCAACAATATGCCATTGTTGAACTTATCCTAAAGTATTCAGAACAGAAGACTTTCTTGTATGTACACCAAAATTCAGCTTTCCTGTGGTCTTCCCTGATTAATGTACAAATCTTGAGTACCCGTCAATCGGGGGCATCCCTGCAGGCACAACAAACCCAATGGGTTACTTGCTGTTTTAAATTTTCAAAATAAATGTGAATCTTCGAGTTTGTTTGCAAAACATTTTTTCATGTTTATTATTTCATTCAAATGATTTTTTATCTTCTTAATTTCATCATGCGTCTACATGTGCATACATGTTGAAATACGTTCTGTGTTCCGATGCAGTTCAGGTACCAGACCCTCCCTCAGGGAACTATTAGCTGAATTGTAAAAAACTATGTGTCACTGCATGAGGGGACCTATCATATGACTCAAAAGTCTCCATCTTCTATCTTCAGGATCTATCTTTATAAACACAGTTAAGTTATAGAAAAGTTAAGTTCTCGGGGTGTTAGGTGACAGGTGACGCTTAGAAATGACTACCATCTCTGGCGAAGTAAAATATTGTGCTCGTGAGCCCTGTGTAAATAATAATCCGTGCACATGCTTTGTGAAGACCTACAGACTATTAGACATTCCGAGTGATAAACTACTGTGGATATCTGCCGTATTCAATATCTGCATGCTTGTGTGTCTCATACGCTAAGTGACTTCTTCGTGCATTTAAAAAAAAAGCGAAAGTCACCACATCTCTGAAAGCTGAGGAACAGCAAAGGGATATGTCATAGACACTCAATCACATTGAATGTGGTTTGTTAATTTATGTCCTGGTTGTAAAGTACCAATGAACAACAGAGTGCCAATACCGTCACAATTTTCCTTCATAAATCACAAAACCAGAAAGAATTCTTCACTATGGTAGAATGCCATACTGATGTCAAGAATCAATCTTTTTATTTTATTTTGAATTTTTCATTTTCAAGGATTATTGGTTATTATTTCACCAATTTGTCAAAACATTACAAGACCTCAACATATACATATATATACAATATTCACAAAACTCTTTTATACAATATCAACAATGTGACAATTAACATGAACTATTCATAAACACTCATACCCTCATTCATTCACATCCATACATATCATCATGTATTTACACAAAACCTGGAATCAAAAATATTCACAGTAAGCCATATACAAAAAATGTTATAAATGATAAGACTTTTTCGCGAAAGTTTTTTGCTACTCCTTTTTTGACGGCAAAAAGTTGTCTACGCGTTTCGAACTCACACCATTCGCGGAGTTCTCATCAGGACAAATAACTCTAAGTTTTTGGAGTTGACTGGGGTTAGAAAAATCACCCGTCGAAGACACTAATCCAATATAACCATCAATTTTTATCTATAGTGGAGGTCAAGTGTTTGATGTACCCCGAATGTGCAGTTCCCTTGGGATGTTCACGAGATGTGGGTTTTCCCTGGTAGCAACGTGTTTGCAAAATTCCCCGCTTGGTTTATCGGTGCTTTGTTAAATGCCAGCGCTGGTTCCGTGATCTGTATGGCTGCTGGAGGGGACCACCGTTCTTCGTCTGACTCGGAGCATGTTGCTGTTGTCAGTTTCAGCGTCGGGAATCAATTGCCGCCATACTTCCGGTTCCGCAAAGTGTGAGTTCGAAACACGTAGACAACTTTTTGCCGTCAAAAAAGGAGGAGTAGCAAAAAACTTTCGCGAAAAAGTCTTATTATTTATAAAAAAAATTGTATATGGCTTACTGTGAATATTTTTGATTCCAGGTTTTGTGTAAATACATGATGATATGTATGGATGTGAATGAATGAGGGTATGAGTGTTTATGAATAGTTTATGTTAATTGTCACATTGTTGCTATTGTATAAAAGAGTTTTGTGAATATTGTATATATATGTATATGTTGAGGTCTTGTAATGTTTTGACAAATTGGTGAAATAATAACCAATAATCCTTGAAAAAGAAAAATTCAAAATAAAATAAAAAGATTGATTCTTGACATCAGTATGGCATTCTACCATAGTGAAGAATTATTATGGTTTTGTGATTTATGAAGGAAAATTGTGACAGTATTGGCACTCTGTTGTTCATTGGTATTTCGTGGCTCAGCCTTGCTGTTGGGGGCCCAGACCCAGTGTCGGTTTTTGCTGGTTGTAAAGTAGGCTTTCTCCCCAAAGAATTACTAAGAATTCAATAGTGTTCACCCTGTAGTTTTAGATGCAAACAGTTCATTGCTCAGCCTCTTCTTCACCATTATAAAAATGCAACAAATTCAAGAAAAGTGTAGTAGAAAACAGGGTGGCACAAAGAAGACCCAATTCTTGAGTGTTAGAAATGGGATCTCTGGTTGGCTAAGGCTTGCGCCAAAGCCAGACTGAGACAACTACTCTAGTCAGGGTAAGGGAGTTACACCCCAAAGATAAGCCCTGCTCACCCCCTTGGTAGTTTGGCACGAGCAGTCAGGCTTATCCCGGAGGCCATGTGTAAAGCATTTGCGCACGCACACAGCAGCAACATCCCAGGCACACTACAAAAGGAACTCCAGACAAGGTTATATCAAAAATAGCCATTGTATTCTCATAACAAATTAGAATAGTAAACACATAATATACATTGTGCCACCTGGCACTAAGTCATATCTACAAGGGATTATATACACCTGACATGGCCCACTGTCAGAACCATCATAGAGGGAACTTAGTAAAAGTAAAACATATCATAAAAGTACAACCCGCAATCACTGGTAACCACTGTAGTCAGCTTCAGCCTGTAACTTAAACTACATTATGCACAGTATCACATTAGGCAAGAATTACATTCTGCGCCAACCTCACCAGCATAAGCACATTAGGCAATCATCACATAAGTCTAAACGCATTAGACCCTAACATCCTAAGCATATCTGACTTTAGGAGCATAAATCACAGTTGAGGATAAACTCCCAAGCATAACTCACATTAGGGGCATAAATCACAGTGTAGGATAACCTCCCAAGCATAAACCATATTATGCAAATAACCTCATACCTAAACCGCAGTTAGAGGTGCAAATAGGGTGCGTAAATCATACGACATAAATTACATTTCCTAGCACCAAATAAATCACATTAGGACCTGGTGCCCTATAAACTCAACAGTCCCCCTGGCCAACTGGCCATCTCAAAAGGGGCTCAAATGCCCTATGTCCAAAAGTCAGGGCTGCTTCCTAGCAGCGAAAGTCAAGGGTGCCCAACTGCGCCAACCTAAATGTAGCATCTTGCCAGTAATTGCTGGGCAACTGTGAAACTCACTGGCAATCACTGTGCCTTTAGTCCCACTCAGGGATTCTCTCGCAATGGTGCCTAATCTGTTGCCGCTGCTCACGCTGGCGCAGCTGTGGCACTTTTCATGAGGGGGCCCATCACCCCAGTGCCCTCTGGACCCCCACATTGCACTAAAACATCTGCCACCATCATTGGGGTGGCCCGTTCTCAGGCGAAATGCCGAAAATGCACCTCGATATGCCAAGTTGCTGGCCCTCGGGGGCTCTCTCAGGCACCAAAAGAACTTGCCCCCAAGATATGTGACCCTCTGGGGCTCCCTTGTAGGAGGCCTGCTCCCTCTCACGGGTCTGCTCAGAACTAGGCCAAGCAGCAGCTTCACTAACCGGGGCTCTGCATGGGGACTCTGCTCCTCTCCCAGTTGCGCTGCAGCTGCCCGCGGGACTACGTCTTTCCTAAGGGAGTCCCGCCTGGAGTATCCCTGGGTCGTGGCATCACTGCTCTTCACCTGGGAAGCGGGCGGGGCTCCCTCACTCATGAGAGCCTTGCTGGGGGATCCGGCTTCACTTCTCTTGTGGCCCGCGGCTTCCCTTTCACTCCTGGGATCCCTGCGCTGCCGTCGGCGGCATCGGCCACCTTTACTCTTCACCCAGTCCCCCTCCTGGGACCCAGGACTTCTTTTTGGTATTCCGGGAGGTGGGGTGGGCTCCTGTTCTCCCTCGCTCTGCACACCGGGGCTCCCCTTGGCTCACGGGAGCCCTGCGCCGACACAGCCTCAATTTCCGGTCCTGCCACTGGCCCCGCCCATGTCGCAACAAGGGTTGTCTGACTTGCAGGTCACATTTGGCAGAGGCCCCGCGGTTTCTCTTGGCGACTTCTCCTCTGGAATACGGGGTAGGCTCCCATTCTCGCATAAAGATACCGGCGGGGTGGACACCCGCCGGGATGGTAGATAAGCAGGGTGGGCACCCGCAAAATACCTCAAAAATGCAAGGTGGGCCCCTGCCTCACAACTGCAGCACGGGGGAATCTCTACCCTGGGGTTTCCCTCTCTCTCTCTTGGCAGTGCTGGTTTGCAAGGCTAACGTGCTCTTCTCCCCTGAGCAATTAAGTTATAGCTCTCACAAGGCATTAGGAGCCACAGCTCCTTGGCAAAGGTCCTGTAGTAGAAAAAAGCATACGTCTAGCAAGAAGTTCCTCTAGGGCTCAAGAGTAATGCAAGGCCCAGGAAGACAGGCCCTCATGGCAGTCCCCCCTGGGCCCCAGCAGTAGCACGCCCCAGCAGGATCAGCACAAAATACAGAACATTTTCATGGGGTCACAGCCTCTATATTTATACTAACATTTCCTTTGTCTCACAGCACGGGGCTTGGGGATACCAGTCAGGACTGGTTTTGGGGGGATGTGGAGCACTTTGCTTTTCCCAGCTCCTCTCCCCTTTGTCAGGTGGGGGCTTGGTGATCAGACACACCACAGGGGGCGGAGCCAGTATTGTGGAGTGAAGGCACAGCCCTATTCAGGTCCCAGGCGCAACTCCTCCCTCCCATCTGCATACAGATCTCTCTATTCATCACTGGGCTGAAGCACCCTGTCTCCTGGAGCCACCCACACCTCTCAGCTCCTGTCAATCATAAGCCAGACATGCAATTCATATCAGGCAGGCAGACACATAGCACACAGAAATGCCAACTTCTAAAAGTGTCATTTCTCCACCAGTCACCATAAATCTGCACACACCATTGCGCAGCATTTATTCTCTTGAGTTCATACATACTAAACTCGCCCTCCACTCCCCTCATAACAAGAATTACCATGGACACACATATCCCCAATACATTCCTATGGTAGGGCAGGCCAACCTCACTTAAAAAATAAGAGAGTCTCCCAGAAACCAGAAAGGACCAGGTGTCAATAGTGTAAACAAAAATAATTCCTTTCTGTGTTGTTATACTTCTAGTTGGTGACCAAAAGGCCTACACACAAGTCATTATTTACTTTGTATTCAAAATGTGACACTGATAATTATTCCTACACAACACTAGATTTACTCTTGTCTCGCAAATTTTATTTACTTTAAAAAAAAATCACTTTGGTTAAAAACATAAACTAGTGGTGTATTCATTATTTATCATGATCATGATCATGTGCTCTGGTACATAGTCTCTTAATCTAACTAACAATTCCAATTTACGGTCACTACCTCAGAGTCACTGATCCTTATACTTTGATCAAAATTTGACATGAATCACAAATCAGTAAATGAGCATAATACATAAACTGAGTTAATAAACATATTACATAAATATAAAAACAATAAAGGCATTTGTCGACGCGTTTCTGTACTTTTGTAGTGTTGTACCACCTTCCTCAGGACGGACGAGTTAAAAACAAATATATTCTTCTTTTTCAGTTAATAAACTATTGGTCCTTCTCATCGGTGTTGAGGCCAATAGATGTCATTATGGAGCCAATGGAATTTAGCCCACAAATCTTAA
The DNA here is from genome assembly GCF_964263255.1 of Lissotriton vulgaris. Taxonomy (NCBI): domain Eukaryota; kingdom Metazoa; phylum Chordata; class Amphibia; order Caudata; family Salamandridae; genus Lissotriton; species Lissotriton vulgaris. The sequence goes on from NW_028244582.1 coordinate 39,215, forward strand.
AAAACAGGGTGGCTCGTGTCTACGGTGTCATGTTATCTTAACTGCGTCTTTCACTCTGCGCAAAATATCTGATAGACTCTGGAATGTCCGATGCCAATAACCTAAGAGTACGTCACTTAATCCAGCTTGTTATTTTCACACTGTCCTTTGTTTTGGGGACGATGATCCGGGTATAATCAATTTTGCCCATCTTTATTTGTTGGCCCACTTCTTCTGTGATACCGTGTTGTTACGTTTCGATATCGTCTGGCACCGTCTCGCTCCCCGTACTCGTGGGCAGACACATAGCACAAAGAAATGCCAACTTCTAAAAGTGTCATTTCTCCACCAGTCACCATAAATCTGCACACACCATTGCGCAGCATTTATTCTCATGAGTTCATACATACTAAACTCGCCCTGCACTCCCCTCATAACAAGAACTACCATGGACACACATATCCCCAATACATTCCTAAGGGAGGGCAGGCCAACCTCACCACATGCACTCCGAGAGCGCACACACTTTACACTGGACTACAATGCTAAAGTGCCCAGAGGCCTAAAATCCCTACCACCATGTCAGTGCTTAAGGCAAAAAGTACAGGGGTGAACCTGCCAAAAGTGCCAAGTCCAACATTGAGCGATACAGATTTGACTGCCTATGTTGTCACTGTTCAGTGACTTAATATATAGACACATGCAATCATTTAGCTCAGGTCAAATGAGCCAGATTCAAATAGTTCTCTCCTCCTTTGTACATGTGTTCATTTAGAAAAGAAATGCATATTGGTCATGTGTCTAATTCCTGAACTTAATGTGCACATGTGCTACACATGCTTTATTGGTGAACATTCAACTGTATCATGCAATCATCTTGCTGTACCAAAAATTCACAGAGGGATGCAGTGTGATATACACTAATCCAATAATCGCTCTGCTAAGCTTTTTTTGCTCAGTCTGCTGCATGATCCCTGCTGTCGATCTCAGCGCACAAGGCTCCTGGACTCAAGTGGTTAAAAGACATACTCAGTGGAATCCCTGTCTAACTGAATGCTATTATTAGTTAATTTTAGGTTTGGTACTGGATTCTTTAACATGCTTGGATCCTTTCAGTCCAGTGCATAAAAGAGCATATTAGAACTCTCACTCACTAATCCCATATTCATGCAGTGCCTGCCTGAAGCTACGAACACAACCCAAGAGCAATCTGTCTGCCCTCCACAACCCCAAAACAACTCTCAATTTTGAATCAGGACGTGCAGGTTTCTAAATTGAAGGCAGTTATTTGCAAATGGAGGGAGCTCTCCTCATTCCAGATGTTGTTTCATGAACCTGGTCTTCAGCCTCTGATTATTTTATTTTCACAAAAGAGCTACTCACTGGTAGATGGCGATCTAACAGTAGCTCACAAGCTACTTATTGGAGAGTCCTGCTGTAGCCCACTGGCTTCTCTTTCCCTCAGGGATAATAATCTGCAAGATATGCAAGCACAGCAGTAGCATAGTCATTTTTAAAAGCCCTATTGCCCACATGCATCAAACTCCCGTTTTGCGATTCCAAATTTGCGATTTTTACCGAATCGCAAATAAGGAATCGCAAAACGGGATGCATTATTGAAAGTGCATAATATTTGCAATTCGGTAAAAATCGCAATTTTTACCGAATCGCAAATATTATGCGAATTCCAATTTGCGATTTCGCAATTCCCATTGATTCCTATGGGCCAAAAGGCCCATAGGAATCAATGGTAATTGCGAATTCGCAAATTGGAATTCGCAGAATGTTGATGCATTCCATGGGTGCAGGGGGAGTCCAAAGGACCCCCCCCCGCACCCCTGAAATGTATTTTAAAATGGATGTTTCACACACACATGTCCTAAGGACATGTGTGTCAGTAACATGACAGTGTTTAAAATGCTAATTTGAGCATTTTAAACATTTTTCGCAAATTACCACGAGGTTCAACCTCGTGGTAATGTGCACTTGCAATCTTTAAATTCGCAATTTTTTTAAGAATGATGCATTGCATTTAAGGAATCGCAAAATAGCGATTCCTTAAATGCAATCGCATTTTAGAAAATCGCAAAATTAGCGATTTTCAACAAAAACAAATGATGCATCTCAAAAAGCATTTTTGGAATCGCAAACGGCCGATTTAACGGAATCGCACCGTTTGCGACTCCAAAAATGCTCGATGCATGTGGGCATAGTGTTTTAACTTTATAAAGTTGTCATTGTCAGATTATTTATTCCACATTT